>NW_026848387.1:0-165736 GCF_030435595.1 Desarmillaria tabescens | reverse complement strand
TGATATTCGAACTGAGTATCTACAGTGTAATTCTAAGGCTTATATACTAGTTAGGAGTCCGATCTAGTTCCTACTCGGAGTGGTCTACATTCTAGGGTTGTCGGAGGATGTATTCTACCGGTCGGTAGCCGATGGGGTCCGATGACATGTTCGCTACCGATGTTGGGCTATTGATAAATTAATATGGAGAAGTGAAATATAAAAAGGAATATGAAATGGAATATGAAATAGAAACTGGGAATCGGAATCCGTAGGCTTCCGGGCTGTGGTTTGTTGGGTTGAGTGGAAGTCGGGTTTCCGTTGGCATGCTCGTTACAGGCCATCAGAGCAGCTGATGAAGAAATTGAAGACAGAGTCTAAGATGCAGGTGAATGACAAAAAATATAAAAAGAATGGTATGTACCCCTCATGGCTTCTGAGCAGTTTGCTGACTTGTATTTTTTAGATCATTGTGGGCATTGTAAAATTGAGAATCTCAAATGCTTTGTTAGGAGTAGTCAAACTTGTGAGCATTGCAAGTTGAAGAAGACAAAGTGTTCATTCAATCAAGGTGACACATTGGGGGCTGCAGGGTCTGATGAGGTCTTGGATCTCTTACAGAAAATTTATGACAAGGTGGAGGAGTTCCAAGAGGGTTTGTAGAGAGTAGAGGTCAAGGTGGATTTCTTTGGGAGCTGTATCAATGACTTGGTCAATGATTTTCATTCTAGTGATAAACTGGAGTATTCACAGGACTTTTTCACCAAGGAGTGCTAATGAGAAATCCAGTCTTTGAAGATTAAGCTTGAAAAGCTCAAAAACATTAATATGGAGACCCTTCAGAAGGCTGTACAGATGTGACTTGACAAAGACATCACCCAAGTATGGTATGTGCATGTTACTGGGCCAGAAACTTTCAACAGTAATGACCCCTTTAAGCTGACAAATATGCATTTCTGGCATGGATACTACAGTGAGGACAGGCTTCAAAAGGCCTTGGAGGTGCTGATGTGCTCAGTAATGGTGAGTGACTATAACACACCAACTCAAAAATATATAAGGTATGAGTCCAATGTGTCACTTGCATTTGGTGATTCACAGGATGGACAGCATTGCAAGTTCTCATGGATGGTGACATGGACAAGTTAGTCACGAACCAGGGAGTTCAGTATGAGTTAGGAGTATATAACCTTAGCTGAAGCTGAGGCTTAAGGCTACAGCATAGGCTAGCTTAAATACATGTTCACTCTTTCTAATAATAAGTTCTGGCTGTAATTTTCACATAGAGAAGTGTGGCCTTCAATGAATGAGTGTAAAGAGCACATGTCACTCACATGAAAGCAGGACTCTGTCTGACTCAACCATATCCTGTAGACTGCTTTTGACTAGCAGTTTGCATTGTTGAACCACTAAGAAGTATGATACTATCAAGAGAAGCATGATGGCACATAAGGTATGTTGGTCATCCAGGATGTGGCAACTGGGTAAATGAGTAGGAGACATGCTAGGAGAATATTGTAGGTCTGAGAGATAAGATAAATAGGTCTGGTATTCTGGGAGATAAGGATAAGATAAAATAAGAAAAATAGGGATAAAGTCATAATAATACACCCCAACTAAGATTATTGTCCTGACAGTCATTAGATGTACTCACTCTCTGAGTTGAGGGAGTTAGTAGATTCTATATCTGATTCATAATCCTCAGATTCTGAAGTGAAGCCACATTCAGATGTTTCTTGATCATCCAGAGGTGTGGTGTATCGAGGTTCTAGAGCAAATAGATCTTTGCTGCCATTCGAGACTGAAAAGACTGTTGAGCTCTTAATTGTTGAAGAGCCAGGAGATAATATGAGGTTCCTTGTTTGCTTCTTCAAGTGTCACAAATTGTGATCCCCTATGCAGTCTTCCCTGTTCTCATAGTGATTGATGAGTTCTTTGGCATTGGCGAGGTTACTCCTCTTGACCCAGATGGCTTCCTCCACTGGATATCCCTTCCATTTGACCAAATATTCTGTTATGGTCCTCTGGCTGCATCCTCGACCAATGATGTGATTGCAGTCCTAAAGTAGTTCCTCTACTTCATATTCTTCTTCACCATCCATGAACTCTGGCTTGAGTGGCAGTGGTTTCTCCTGGTTGGGAAACTCTGAGAGAATGTATGGAGTTAGGTATTGTTTGTTGAATTTGTTGTGGATTTTCCAACCAGGCAGTAGCCTCAGCTCATATGCAGAGGATCCCTTCTTGGAGACTATCTCAAAGGGCCCAATGCATTTGTTGTCTAGCTTTTTTGCTGGTCACAGGAGGTGAAGGTTGGTTGAGTCCAACCAGACTTTATCACCTGGTTAGTACTCCTGTACAGGGCAAGTGTGTTTGTTGTAAGCCTTTCTCATAACCTCAGCAGCCTTGTGCAGAGAGGTTTCTGCTATTTTGTGAACCTTCTGAAGGCTTGTGATGAAGTCAGTTACTGATGGTGTTTCCAATGGCCTCACCATGGTTGGGTGAATCTCTCTGTCTCATCCAAAGACGAGTTTGATGGGGAAAAAGCCCATTGCAGAGTGTTGGCAGCTATTGTGAGCGAATGCTGCCCATTGCAGCCATTCACTCCAATCATCCTGTTTGTGGTTAACAAAGACTCAAAAATATTCTTCAAGCTTTTGGTTAACCTGCTCCATTTGTCCATCCATCTGTGGGTGATAGGCCATTGACAGGTTTCCTTGGATATTCATCATCACCTATAACTTGATGATGAATTTTGAGATGAATTGGGGTCCTCGATCAGAGATGACCTTAGAAGAGGTGACCTCAAATTGGCAAATAATCTCATTGTATAGGATTTTGGTCCATCCACTCAACGAGAGTTCTTTCATGCATGGAATTAGCATGATGTATTTTGAGAATCAGTCTATGATGATCAGTATCACATCGTAGCCCTTGGATTCTGGAAATCTGGTAATCATGTCAACTGAAATGTGTTCCCAAGATTGAGATGGTACAGTGTTGGGATGTAGCAGTGATGAACCTAAATACTCCCATGGGTGGAAACACAAAACCTAGGTGTGGTATGTGCTAACAGACATGAAATCCAAAGGATGGTTCTAGCAAGTCTAGTTGGGCATCTCCATGCAGTGACTAAAGCCTCCTAAGTTCAGAATGATAGAGAATTACCTCTACTAGTAGCATAGAGGGTAGTAGTGAACTATTAGGTTCGCAAGAAGGGAAATAATCAGGAAAGAGGTCCTAAAAGCAGCCCTAAAGACTAATTAGTACCTGTACAAAGACTATACCTTGTTATTGCAACTCTGGTTGCAAGTGCAATGGCAGAGGCTCCTAAATAAATGGGTAGTTGTTCCAAGTTCTGGCTATGAACTTAGAAGTGTTAGCAAATAACTTAATTCATATGGCAAGGTTGGTTTGAGGTAATGAGAATTGGTCGGATACTTGATAAGACTTTCTCTGGCTGCAAGAAGATGAAGGTTTTGGTGTGGCTGATGAAAACACTGTCTCCTAGCTGCAGAAACAAGCGAATTGGTTGGTGAAGCAAAATAATCAAAGAGTTCCTAGTGGTGGGACTCCTTAATATTTCACATAGAAGGTAGGAAAGGTGTAAAAGCACAGGTAACTGCTCAGGGTTAACTGTTGCTCAGAGAATTAAAGGTTTGGAATGAAGTGTTAGCAACAAAATGTCTTTATTGCACTACTTCGAAGGGTGTATGGTGAGTGGTGTAGGTGTTAGATATCAAAGGTAAGTGTAGAGAATAATCTGGGGTCTCCCTGATTCACTCCCCTTCTGCTACCAGCTTACGAACTTAAATACTCGCTACACTGACTAACTAAGCTACCTTAGTCTAGCACTAGTATTACTATAGCACACATTATTCAAGTTCTTACTCAGCAAAGTTTGTAAGTATGCACAGTTACTGCACCTAAGGCTATACTAATATTATCTAGAGTCCTTACTAATCAGCTTTCCAATACTTTTGATGATTAATTCTCTATGGCTGTGGCTGACTTGCCATAGTTTTAACTATGTGACATGTTTTGTAAGGCCACATGTGGATAATTCATGACCATAGGGAGGGTTTCATGTGGGGTGGCAGTGCTGGTTCTAGACTGTGAGGCACAAAGTCTGCAGAGAGAAGGGCAGGATCAATAGGCCCGATGCTGATGACATCATACATGAAATAATAACTTCGCATGCTGTGTACCAATTGACTTAGTTTAAATCGCATCTTGCTTGCAACTATTGAATTAGGAAAAGTCCGCTAGAGGGACTAAGTTGATAAATTGTAGTTGGTTTCCACGATTTCAGAGCACATAGAGCCTAGAGGCTCATCAGCAGAGCTGCCTTCCTCTGTGTGTTGGTCTTTGTCCTTTGACATGCCTCACATCCTTGCATGTAGGTTTCCATGTCTCTTCACAGCCTGGGCCACCAGTATTCTCTTAAGACCAACTCTTTGGTCTTTTCAATACCTGGATGCCCTGCAGAGACATGATCATAGTAGTGGGAGATGAGTTCTCCCTGTAGGGCATGGTCATGGGGGATGTAGATATGTCCATCATAGAATAGTAGGTGGTCCTTTTCAGTAACCCCCTTCTCATGGTTGAGACTCGTTGTGATCTCTCAGTCCCAGCATTAGCGATTGCTTGTTGCTCTCCTGATTTTGCCATGGATTTCCTCCTCTGTTGGCAGTATCAGGGCTTGGAGGAATTCTGGTTTCAAGAGGACAATGTCATCATTATACTTTTTGCCCTGTCATGGTCAGCTTGCTGACTCAAGAGGTTGGCCTTCCTGTTGGATGCTCCCAGCTTGTCATTGAGCATGAAGTGATACTCTGCCAGCTCTGTAACCCACCACACTTGCCTGCGGTTGAGTTTTTGAGACTTGTGGAAGTACTGCAGGTTTGAGTGATCCATCCAGATTTCAAAATCTTGATGGGCACCCATGAGATAATGTCGCCATTCCTCCAAGGCAATCATTATTGTGAGTAGTTCCTTGTCATAAATCTTGTAATTCTGTTCTATCATAGAAAGAGATTTTGATAAGAACACAACCAGATGTCATTTCCCTTCCTATTCCTGTGATAGGACAGCACTGACTGCTCCTTTGCTGGAGTCTGCTTCCACACAAAACTTGTTGTGGTCATTTGGCATCATCAAGATGACCTCTATGGTGAATTGGCATTTGAGTTCCTCAAACACCTCTCCTTGTTTCTTTTCCCAGGTTCATGGGACCTTTCCTGTGAGTTTCATCATTGGCTTGACAATTGTGCTGTAGTGTCAGATAAATTGTCAATAGAAGTTGGTGAACTCTAGGAATGATTGTAGTTCCTGTTTCTTGGAGGGTTCCAGCCAGTCCATGATACCAGCAATCTTGACAGGGTCCATTTTAATGGAGCCTTTGCTAATGATGACTCCAAGGTATTCCATCTCGAGTACCTCAAATTCACATTTTTCTGCCTTCAAGAACAATTTGTTCTTGCACAAAATCTTTAGGACTTCCTGCACAATTCTTTGGTGTTCTACCTTATCCTTTGTGAAGATGAGGATGTCATCCAAGTAAATGATGACCAACCCTTAGGCAATGAGATCTTTAAAGATATCATTCATCATCCACTGGAACATAGTGAGTGAATTAATGAGCCCAAAGAATATAATCATGAGTTCATAGAGCTCTCAGTTGGTGTGGAATGCTGCCTTGAATTCATCCCTGTCCTTGATCTGGACATTATTATATCCCCAATGGATGTCTAGCTTGGTGAAATACTTCATGCCCTTAAGCTTATCCATGAGTTCCAGGATAAGCAGTAAGGGATAGTAATTCTTGATAGTGATTTTGTTAAGCTTGCAGTAGTCTTATACTAGCTGCAATTTGCCATCCTTTTTCTTGACAAAGAAAAAGGAAGATACCATTGGAAACTTGGAGGGTCGAATTCAACCTGTTGCCAAGTCCTTGTCAAGGAATTTGTCAAGTTCCTCTTGCTCTCGTAGGTTTAAGGGGTAAACCTTGCAGTCCAGACTAGCATTGGCATTAGGGACAAGCTCAATGGCATGGTCCCAAGGTTTACAAAGAGGAAGCTTATCAAAGTTTTCCTTGGTGAAAACATCAATGAAGTCTCAGTAGTATTTGGGGATGATTTCCTCAAACAACTTCACTTCTTTTCCCTCATTGGCCTTGGCTGCCAATTCATTGACTTTATGCCCTATCGCCCATACATGAAAGACTTCTTCAAAGTCTATGATGAGGATAGTATCTCTGTCTTTGACTTTAGTCCCCCACTGTTGTTTTGGATCTTCATCTGAAAGTCAGAATGGTACCTTGCGACAGTCACAGCACACCAAGGTTATCAAACCCATGTTCCAGTCGATAAGTGGGTTATGCTTTTGCAACCAGTCATGGCCTAAAAAGATAAGCATTGTTCCTAGGTCAATGATAGCTAGTTTAATTCATTTGCTGTAGTCCCCAATTTTGAGTTGGACTTCAGTGAACTCAGTGATGTCACCCTCCTTATTGTGAGTACCATCTGTATTATAGACTGGAGTAGGGTGAGCCACTTTATGCATGGTAATACTGTGATTACAGGTCCACTGTTGATCAATAGTGCTTCCTGTACAGCTACTGTCAATCAGGGCCTTCATGGAGTGATGGGCCATAGTGTCAAAAGTTTCCAGTTGTAGAGTGATGGTGACATTCTATCCTCTTGCCCTGCAGACATACTGGGGTGGTTTGGTAAGCTGGTCCATATGCTCCAGCTTGTTGTATTTGTCCAGATAGGACTCTCTGACTTGTCCTTCCAAGTTGGTAACCAGTTGGGTATCAACCTCCCTTCTTTGTTGAGGATGAACCCACTGCCTGAGAAGTGACATCTTCTCTCCTGGAGTCTTGGTGAGTCTGATAACTTGTTGAGTCCAGGTGGCTCCAAAGGGCTTCAGCCATATGGAGTCCTGAGGGTACTCCTCTGATACTTGCTGCATCAGGGTCTTTCTCTCATCACCATTCACTATAGGTCCCAAGGCCCCTGCCCCTACAGTTACTAAGCTGTTTGCCCTTTTGCCTTGGTGCAGACACCCACTTGGGTTAGTCAGGACTTCACTAGATTTTGGAGAGTTCCATAAACTCTTTAAATAACTAAAGTCATCTTCCTTGTCAGCAACTTCTTCTAAAGTAACATGTACCTTTAATGGGGACTCACTGTCTCCAGTTCAGCCCTCTTGATTCTTGTGGGTGATTGAGCATGAGGCAGTACTTCCAAAGGCTTCCAGTGCATAACTTCCCTCAGGGTCAGAGATCAGTTCTGACTTTGCTGGGTTATTGTGAGAGCATGATGATCCCCTGACTATGCCTGCTCCTCCACAGTGTCTATGGTTTCCCACCTGGATAGTAGATGATGATATTGTCACCTTGTTTGACTCCAATCCATCATACAGATGTTCCCCTACCTTTGAGTGCTGTTTCACCAGAATGTCTGATACTTCATGAGATGGCTTTTCCAAGCTTTTTGCCATTAGGCTAATCATGCTCATGTTCCACCACTCAACTCCACCTGGAGGTAAATGTACCTGAGGCAAGCTCCTCTGCTCATTCTTGGCCAGAGGTTCAGTACTTGCAGAGTGGCAGTAATCCCCCTCTATGCCATGTTGGTTACTTTTGAGTATTCTCTTGGGAACTCCTACAGGCACATAGTCAGCCTTAATATTTGCAGAGGAACACTCACCTTGGGGTTCCCTCTGTGTGTCTTGCAATTCCTTCATGGTGCATGGTGAAAGCAATATATTGTTACAAGTACCTACAGATACAGCATAAGCATGAATATTCATAACGTGAGATGCACCATGATAAGTTCTAGCTGGCAAAGTAGAATCATTTATTCCTATGCTGGTGTCTCTTTTACCTCCTTGACTCCTGTTGAGTCTGCAAGGTCTTCCTCTTCCACCTCAGCCAGGATAGCTCTGAGGCGATGTTGCGACTGCAGCCTATTTACGTGTGTAATTTTGCAATCTAGAGTGTTTTACACGCATACTGAGAAATAGTGAGCGAGCGGACTAAAACTACGCGTCGACACTGATGCTACATGGTGCAATGATACGGAATGTAACTTATGGCATAAGAAGCAACGGGATTCTAAACAGGACTTAGTCACAGCACTGTACCTGACGGGCATGCGTGATGAGAAGGCCAAACCCTATACCCAATGCCTTAGGCTCTAACTTACAAGCACACTCGTGGGAGCTAGATAAAACCTTGAAGATTGCACTGGCACTGAGAACACTTAGCGTGCTCGCTAACTGTGACACGCCGTACCTGAAAATCCGGGGAAATCCTTAAGCGAGCGGACAGATATCACCGGCACGAGCTTGGGCAATGGGCTTCAGCCGAAGTCCGCGAGCCCACGTTCCATTGTTCTGAGTCCCATTGTTCGAAGACTCACTTGTTGCCATGTCTACAAGAAGCCTCTGTGAATCCAAGAAAGAAGTCCTGAACGACATATGCCAGAACTGATAGTTCCGTGCGCCTAGACCTGTCGGTCGCTAGAGAACGAGCCCACGGGTGTCGGGAGAGCACCTCTTGGCACGCGTTTAGTGAGCTCACTATAGAAATGAGACTAAAACTGGGAAGTCCGACTCGGATGCTCAGTAAGGCGGCGGTGGCAACATGCTACGCATGTAGGAGTCTGGGTACTGCGCGATGTTTATAATTCTAATTCCCCTATAGTATAAGTAGGCTGGTTACAGTAGGTAGAGGCCAAGTTTCGAGCCCCCGAGTTCCCGTGCACGCGTTGAAGGCGGTACTGTAACAAAGGATCAGTTTGTGACTTCGAGCTGTGCGTAGAATTAGTGAGCTCACTCAGAGAAATACGAGATACCCTTTTGATAAGACTTTTGAGAACTTAGTCAGAGTGAATACGAATCAGTGACGCTGTTTCTGTTCTGTTAAGTGTGATAAGTCTGTTCGGAGAATGTGTTGAAGTGGAAATCTGAGATCTGTTCTGTTCTGTTCTGTTCTGTTTTGTTTCAGTCTGTTCCGTGTCAGTTCTGTTCGAAGTTCCGTTTCTGAATCTGTTTTCCGAGCACTTCTGAAGTGTTCTTGAGTCGAGATAACCTGCGGGAGTTAGTCAGAGAACCCCTACATACAGTTGTGTAGCGAGCGGGCTAAGTCAGTGCTTGCCTGTGGTGTTCTTTTAGCGAGCTCACTAAAGTTTCGGTGTGTATTGCCTCTGTTTCTGTTGGGATCAGTGTCCCTTGTGTATTATAACTCAAATCTGCCTTGAAGGTTGCGTCGCGCCAGTGAACGACCTTCCTGTAAAAAGTTCCTAGACTTAGGAATTCATTAGAGAAAGCTTAGCTTCGCTAAGAGCGCTGAGAATAAGAGAAACTCTTCGAGATATTGAAGTATAGTTGGATCGCATTAGGAATAATCGCTCCCCCTAGAACTTACGAGGGTGATTGTAGTTTGTGTAGTTGTGTGAGTGTGTGTGTGGGTTTTTGAGGTTCGCCTTTTAGCCTGCTCACTATTCCACAGGTGCCCACAGCCAGCCTCTTCAGCGAGTTGTGAGGGGTCCTGTCAATAGTTTTCTCAGCTTGATTAACTATTTTGACTTGTCAGATAGGCACTTATTGTCCTGCCTGAGATGTCTGGTGTGTCCACACTGGAAACATTGCTTCTCTTTCCTGAGATGGTCAATGTCTATGGGCTCACCTTCACCACCATATGTGGTTCCAGTGGCATCCCTCCTGTTGCTCTTCGAACCTGTCAAAGAGCCCCCTGCTGCTCCAGGGCTGGAGCCTGCAGTACCACTGGGATATCTGCCACCTTGTGCAACATGAACTCAATAGTTCTCATCCATCTGGCTGACTCTGCACTTTCACTTCTAGTAGGTGGTAGGATGCACATTATCTCCAGCTATAATGATCTGCTTGACATTAGGCCAGATTGTGAGGGCAACAACTTCCTTCATTTCCTCATCATTGTGGAAGTGCTCAGCTTCCACTGCCATTTCTTTGAATTTCTTGAAGAATTCTATGGCCATCTTGAACTGTGACTGTTGCAGTTTCTTCCACTGGATGTGTTTGATTTGTACCTCTGCTACTTCCCAGAATCATTTGCAAACACTTTCCTGGAAGGCTTCCCAAGTGGAAACATAATGCCTTTGATTGTGTGGATCCCAGTAGTGATGTTGCTGGTGGATCCACCACTGCATTGTGTTTCCATCAAACAGGGAGGCCATGAAGATGACTCAACTTGGGCCATTTCCATGTACTTTATTGAGTGTGAAGTACTTGGAAAACATCTCAAAATAATATTTGCAGCCCATGAAGAATTGGTTGAGGTTACTGGCCTTTTCATAAAACTTGGCAGAGACCTGTATAAACTGGGATTTCATGTTTCTCCAGAGATTAGGCTATCTATTGGCAATCTCCCAGCTGCCCAGCAGATCAGGCAGTAAAGAGGGAATTTCAGGGCAAGGCAGTGATCATAGATTCAGGTTACTGTGAGGTGAGGGTGGTGGTGCCAGAGGCTGAGGTACTGGCAGAGGTCTACCACTGCCACCTCTGCCTCCAGGTCCTCCTGATCTGCCACTGCCTCCTCCTAGCATGGCTGGTGTTATGATTTTTCACTTTTTATCTTTTCAGCGCTTGTCTTTATCTTATCAGTGCATCCAAGCGCTCGGACAGTCCACACGTTGTTAACGCTCAACCTTCATGTTGAAGCTGCGACACATGAACATTGTACGATTCTTGTTGTTTTATGCATGGTTACCATTCAGTAGTGTACTATTATTAGCATACCAAAACTGTATGTTAAGTAGAGCCTCAGCTGGCCTAAACCCCAGCTTCGGCTAAGGTTTAATCTACCCAACTCAAAGCTCCCCGCTCCACAACTATCTAAGTCTAGTTACTGGCTCATTTAGACCAGCATAGATCTCATCGCAAATGATCCACCGAAGTGTGAGTGGCATTCTCTTGTTGATCTTTGTTTGTCGAGTTGGTGGCTAACAGCTGGTGCAGGTCCACCTCCCTTCCCTGATGGCATGGATTGGTCAGTATTCCTGCCCATGCTTTGGGCATGGAAACCACTTCCTACTCCTCTGGCCTTGAGTCCTAGGGCACCAAAAGGTACCCATGTAGGGTCAGCAATTGGATTTTCCTGACCCATGATTTTTGAGGACTCTATATCAGGAGAGGGCACATTGGTAGGTCCATAGTACTGCTTTCCTTGTACTATAGGATGGTCAGAGTGTATCATGTTCCAGTGACTAGTGGCATGATACAATGTTTTGATATGAAGGATCTCATCCTCTATATCTGAGCCTAAAGGTGCTGCCTTATAGGCCTGTCCTTGGTCGGACATGGTCCAGGTCATCTCATATGGTAGACACCTCCACTTCCAATCTAACATTTGCTTCCATGTTAGATCATAGATCTGCCTGTCAGTGAGCTCCAGTACTGGAGCCTTGGACAAACTCATTTTGCCTGTCGATGGAAGGTTCATCATCAGGTGGCCCATTGTACTCTCCCTCCTGAGTTCACTGGTCAATGGCCATCTCAGCTCAGGTCTAGGGGTCAGACCAGTTGTCATGATCGACTGGGTAGCCAATGACCTGGTATCAGGAGAAAATTATATCCTCTGCATACCAGGTCTTGTTCCAGTCCCATACATCTGTAAAGTATTAGCAGTACTCTTCCCAGATTTTGATGGCATCTGTATTATGGTTTTACCCCTATTTTTCTTATCTTATCTTATCCTTATCTCTCGGAAACCCGGACCTGCCTATCTTATCTCCTGGACCCATGATATTCCGCCAGCACACTCCTTACCCGTATACCCGGTTGCCGTCACCCCAGTTCACCACTGCCACCCCCAGGTGACCAACGACCCACATGCGCCATCATGCTTCTCTTGATGGCATCATGCTTCTTAGTAGTTGGACAAGAGTCAACCGCCAGTCAAGGGTGGTCTATGGGATGCAGCCCATTCAGACGGAGTCCCACACAGATGCAGGTGATATGTGCTCTTTACTCTCATTCATCAGGAGTACACTTCTTTTAGTGTCCTCCCTCCTCATTTGTTGAAAGACACACTTCTCGCTGCATGTGCCCTTATAGACACTATTCTTAGTACGAGTCTAACATGTATTTAAGCTAGCCTACACTGTGGCCTTAGACTCCAGCTTCAGCTAAGGTTATATACTCCTAACTCTTACAAGCTCCTTGCTTTTGCTATAAGTGACACCTAACTTCTTGCAATCTACCAACGCCTCTCTAACACTGAATCACCGAATGCAAGTGACAGGATAGAGACCAGCTTTGGTGAAGGTTCGAGTTAGTGCTTAACAATTAGCCGAAGCTCGCCCTTACTACCCTTACTGTTGTCAACAGTAACTGTACCGCTTCAAGGCAGTCACTGTTATACTTCCAAAGAAAAAAGAAACCTTCAGCCCATTATTCGAAAAAACGGCACCCACCGTCCTCCGAGACCATAAACGTTCATTGTGGTACAACAAACTCTATGCCGCTCACCCCCTCAGACCACACCGCCATTATCTTCGGAAGTACCTTCAGTATCTTGACACTAGTAACTGCAGTCGCAGTTCTTCATATTCTCCGACCAACCTGCTGCCAAAGAGCATCGACCCCCAGAAGAGGGAGAGTACACGGGCTCAATGGCTCATCAACAGGAACCTCATGAATGACAAGCACCATCTGGCTCCGGTCCCTCACACCACAGCCAAGGGGGGAGCGAGACGCACTTCGACACCCCTTACCCAACAGAGAAGAGCAACCCCCCTCGCTCAAGCTTCAGGGAGAGGATCACCGAGACCGCGACGTATTCGATTGAATCATCCATGGACGAACCAGGCGAAGAACCACCTTCGAAGAAGGTGAAAACCCGTTCCTCCCTGCCCGGGAATGAGGGGAAGTATGGGGAATACCTGACACAGGAGGACATCAAAGAGATGAATCTCCTGAGCCGGAGTGGCATGACGCTCCAACCTCTCTCGTGTCATACACCCCCGACGGAACCTACAGAGTTGAAGGACCCCCGTCCTGGTGGGACGACGAGTCCATCCATGAGTCAGACTTTGTTTGGCCTTCCCCCCATCCCGAGTCCGAAGTCCTACCCCGAACAATTATCACCATCACCGACCTCAGAGATTTCGCAGAGCCATGTTTTGCCCACATCTCAGAAACTTTCACTAATGACGCCGTCGAAGATGGACCCGATAATGTCATACTCGGATGAGCCGAGGACATTGTATTCACCGAGTACTCCAACAGTAATAATGAAGAGCTCCCAGAGTACTACACCCACCCAGAATCCCCGTTTGGTCAGGGACAGTGGGTTATCTTCCCAGGAGACACCCCTGAGGGAGACAGAATCCTCAACTGGTTTGCTGGAGACCAACCCTTTCCAGACCCTATCATCCTCCCGAACCGCGTCCCGAGGGAGCTTGACCAGACCCCCCATCCATACCCCTACTGCAACTGTTCCATCTGCCAATGTCTCAGGACTTTAGCCACCGACGAGTATGAGGGAGCAGAACCCCCCATCGAGCTCGAGCCCTTCCTTACCCCAGAAGGAGGGTTCCTACCCGATGGATACTATGGCTTTCTCCCACTCCGAGGCCTATGGCCCTGGGTCTGGAGATGTAAAGATGCCCTGGAGATCTGGGATGAGTACTACAGATACTGCAGGGGTGTATGGGACTGGAACGATGACTGGGATGCAGGATACGGGATATTCTCCCGATACCAGATCATCAGTTTTCCACCCGACCATGACAACAGGTCAGACTCCTGGACCCAAACCAGAATGGTCATCGACCAGCGACTCAAGGAGGATGGAGCCAGTCGTCCCCCCAGTAGAAGCCCCTCCTACGACCCACCTGAGTTCATCCAGGGCTCAAGTGCAGGAACTTACGGACCAACAAATATATGATCTAACATGGCAGCAAATGTTAGAATGGACTAGCAGACGACTGCAGTACAATGTAAATTGGACCATGTCTAACCAAGGACAGGCATATAATGCTGCAGAACTAGGTTCCGAACTAGAAGACAAGATACTCCGTACCAAAACGTGGTATCATGCCGCTATTGATTGGAACAAGATACACCCCGACCAGCCTGTAGCGCCAGGGAGGCACTATGGAGAAGAATCGTTCCCTAACCTGGGAATCGTAGGACCGGAAAACTCCATTCCGGACATTACCTGGGTGCCTTCCAGCGCCTTAGGACTGGAAGTAGCAGGAGGAGGAACCTTCCATGCCCGTAGCATGGCTGGAGAAGCCTCCCAGTCAGCGCCGACAGGAAAAGCAGGTGGACCAGCACCCGCAGCTCCTGGCGGAGGTGGCGGTGGTCCAGGAGGTCCAGGAGGAGGCAGTGGAGGAGGACCTCCACCAATACCACCTCAACCTCCAGCTCAACCACCGTCACTGCGTAGTGATCAAAATCTCCAATCACTACCACGACCGACCAATCCCTCTCTACCACCTGACCTGCCAAATGGTTGGGTCATCCCCGATGGACAACCCAACCCTTGGGGAAACGTAAAGCCGATGTTGATAGAGGTCCCTGACAAATTCTATGGGAAGGCCAGCGACCTAGATCGCTTCTTCAGTCACTGCGAATACTACTTTGAGGTCTTTGCCCAATACTTTGTGCTTAACGAAGCATATGGGTATGGTCCAAGTCGAGTAGTCTTCGCAGGCCACTGACTGGGTGGGGAAGCAATGACCTGGTGGGTCCATCAACAACAACACTACAAGGACCCACACAGTGGAAGACATCACCTTCGCTCTTGGGAGACCTTCCAGGAAAACGTCTGAACACGTTTCCGAGAGGTAGCAGAGGTCCAAATCAAACGGATGCAATGGAAGAAACTGCAACAAACACAGTTTAAAATGGCCGTCGAATTCTTTGAAAGATTCAAACAGCTGGCCGTGGAAGCGGAACGCTTTGACAACGATGCGGAAATGGAGGAAGTCGTCGCCATCACAATCCGACCCAGGGTCAAGGAGATCATTATGGGTGGAGACAATATGCGGCCTACCACCTACTGGGAGTGGAGGTGCAGGGTCCTACAAATGGATGAGAACTACTGAGTTCATCTCACACAAGGCGAGAAGTATCCCAGCGGGACTGCTGGTTCCAAGCCCAGAACAGCGGGGGGCTCTTCGAGTGGCTCGAAGGGCAGGAGGGATGCCACTGGATTCACCTACGGTGGTGAAGGTGAACCTATGGACATTGATCGTCTCAAAAGAGAAAAGTGATGTTTCCAGTGCAGACACACCAGACACCAGGGGCGGGACAATAAGTGCCTGCCCGACAAGTCGAAGTGGCTAAAATTCCCAAAGAAAAAGCCATCAACTTTTGTGACCCGTCTCTGAGCCGTTCTAGCAGAAATAGAGGAAGAAGACCTCGCTAACTCAACAGAGATTGAGGAGATAAAAGAGACACCGGCGTAGGACTCTGCAATTCTACTTTGTTGGCTGGGGTTTATCATGGTGCGCCTTATGACACGAATGTTCATACTTATGCTGTATCTGTAGATACTTGTAACAATACATCACATTCATCTCGCACTATGAGGGAATCGCAAAACAAGAACAGTGTATCAGGGGATTACCACCACCTGCCAGGCAATGAACCCCGAGGGTCGGGCACAAAAGGGCTGGACCCGACTAGCAGCTCGAGGCTGTACCAGTGCGGGACAGATCTCGATCAGATGATCAAGGATCCAGAAGCAACTCTCGATCGTTCAATCAAGAACCTGGAACGAGTTCTCGATCAACAGATCAAGAGTCTAGGCATGACCAGGAATGAAGCCCAGGATCGATGGGGCTACTCGTGCCTGTCCCCTCCGCCCAATGCTTGCATAAAAGCAGGAGGGGGACCCTCAAACTTGCCCCTTAACAGCATACATGGGATTTCTGCTGCTTTAACTAGCAATGAACCCCATCAGCCAAGTCCTAGTGCTGACAGTACCTGCTGTGTCCAAGCCACTGCAAATACCCCTTTGGGGCACACGTACGATGCAGAGGAGCCTACCGGTTCGACAGGCAACCAAGGGTGGAACCTTGGGGGTGCGACGTCATTGTTCCCTGCGGGTGACGTCTGCCATACAAGAGGTCAAGATGAGGACTATATAGTCCAACTCCTGGGGAAGTCACATATCATGGCAGTGGGTCCAGACGATGGTGAACTGGCATCTCCCCTGTGCATCAAGATTCCCTGACGACAGACCGCTTCGGTGATGGTGAGGTCGGGGAATCCAGGTGAGCCTAGGGACGAAGCTGAGGGCCAGCGGGGCCCAGTGGACCCGATGGCAGACTGTTGTAAAGCCTCTGGAAATAACCCAGCACCACACGTGGAACCAAGTTGAAAGAATGACCAGGAAATGGCCACCTCTATTGCAGAGGACACCGGCCGAAAAAGCTCAATCGCCCACAAGGATCAAGCGGGCCGCACAGGGGAGAGAGACTCCCCCTTTCAGGTACATCTCCCCTTCAAGGATAGTACTGATGGTGGAGACAATCCTAGTTATTTAAAGAGTTTACAGAACTCTCCAAAATCCAGTGAAGTCCCAACTAACCCAAGTGGGTGTCTGCACTGAGGTGAAAAGGAACTGACCGGTCACACGGTCATAGGAGTAGGGCCTTTGTGGCCTATGGATTGCGATGACAAGAGGAAGACCCCGATGCCACCAGTGTCGGTGGAGTACTCTCAAGACTTTGAATGGCTGAAGCCCTTCGGAGCTGCCTGGACCTGGCGAGCTATGCAATTCGCCAAGACTCCAGGAGAGAAGGTGTCGCTTCTCAAACAGCGGGTCCACCTCTGGTGACTACCCGAGGTGGATGAGCCACTGGCCACCAACTTGGAGCACCAAGTCAGGGAGTCCTATCTGGACAAATACCGAAAGCTGGAACATATGGACCAGCTTACTAAACCACCCCAATACGTCCAAGGAGCAAAAGGGCAAAATATCATGATTACCCTACAATTAGAAACCTTTGATACTATGGCTCATCACTCCATGAAGGCCCTGATTGACAGTGGCTGTACTGGAAGCGCTATCGACCGACAGTGGACCTGTGATCATGGTATTACCATGCATAAAGCGGCTCACCCCACTCCGGTCTATAACGTGGATGGTACCTGCAACAAAGGTGGCGACATCACCAAATTCGCTGAAGTCCGACTCAAAATCAGAGACCACAGCGAACGTATTGAATTAGCAGTCGTTGATCTAGGAACCACACCTATCTTCCTAGGACACGACTGGTTACAAAGGCATAACCCACTTATCAACTGGAACATGGGTTCGGTAACTTTGGCACGCCACGACTGCCGCAAAATACCGTTCCGTCTTCCATACGAAGATCCAGAACAACATTGGGGAACCGAAGTCAAGGATGGGGACACCATCCTCATTATAGACTTTGAAGAAGCCTTTCACATATGAGCAGTGGGGCATAAAGCCAATGACTTAGCAGCCAAGGCCAATGAGAGAAAGAAGATAAAAATGTTTGAAGAAATCGTCCCCAAACATTATCGGGACTTTGTTGATGTCTTTGCCAAGGAAAACTTCGACAAACTTCCCCCTTGCAAGCCTTGGGATCATGCCATTGAGCTGATTCTCAATGCCAATGCCAGTTTGGACTGCAAGATATACCCCTTGAACCCAAGGGAACAGGAAGAATTGGACAAATTCCTTGATGAAAACCTGGCGACCGGCCGAATTCGATCCTCTAAATCCCCGATGGCATCCCCCTTTTTCTTTGTCAAGAAAATGGATGGGAAACTGTGGCCAGTACAAGACTACCACAAACTTAATGAAATAACCATCAAAAACCGCTACCCTCTACCGCTTATCTCTGACCTTATGGATAAGCTAAAGGATGCGAGGTATTTCACTAAGCTAGACATCCGTTGGGGATACAACAACGTTCGAATCAAGAAAGGGGACGAGTTCAAAGCCGCATTCTGCACTAACCGAGGGCTCTATGAGCCCATGGTTATGTTCTTCAGGTTAACCAATTCACCGGCCACGTTCCAGTGGATGATGAATGATATCTTTAAAGATCTCATTGCTTAAGGAAAGGTCACCATTTATTTGGATGACATCCTCATCTTCACAAAGGACAAGGCCAAACACTGAAGAATCGTGTGGGAAGTCCTGAGGATTCTGCGCAAGAACAAGTTGTTCTTGAAAGCAGAAAAGTGCGAGTTCGAGGTACTCGAGACAGAGTACCTCGGAGTCATTATCAGTGAGGGATCCATTAAAATGGATCCAGTAAAGATTGCTGGTATCATGGACTGGCCAGCACCCTCCAAGAAACAGGAACTACAGTCTTTCCTGGGATTCACCAACTTCTACCAGTGATTTATCTGGCACTATAGCGCAATCGTCAAACCAATGACGAAACTCACAGGGAAGAACCCTTGGACATGGGGAGAGGAGCAACAAGAGGTGTTTGAGGAACTCAAACGTCAATTCGCAACGGGAGTTGTTTTGGCGATGCCAAACAACTACAACAAGTTTCACTTGGAGGCGGACTCCAGCAAAGGGGCAATCGGGGCTGTCCTGTCACAGGAACAGGAAGGAAAATGGCGCCCAATTGCATTCCTATCAAAGTCTCTTTCTGTGACGGAACCGAACTACGAGATTTATGATAAGGAATTGCTAGCAATAATGATCGCCTTGGAAGAATGGCGACATTACCTTATGGGTGCCCATCAAGATTTTAAAATCTGGACGGATCACTCAAATCTGCAATACTTCCACAAACTCCAGAAACTCAACTGCAGACAAGCGCAGTGGGTTACTGAATTAGCAGAATACCACTTCACGCTCAACCACAAACTGGGAGCATCCAATAGGAAGGCCGACCATGACCAAGGCAAGAAGGACAATGACAATATTGTCCTCTTGAAGCCAGAATTCTTCCACGCCCTAATAATGCTAATGGAGGAAGAAATTCATGGCAAAATTCGGAGAGCAACCAGCGATCACCAACGGTGGGACTGCGGAATCGCTTCAAGCCTCAACCATGAGAAGGGGGTCATTGAGAAAGACCACCTTCTATACTATGATGGACGAATCTATGTTCCCCATGACTACACTCTACGAGGAGGACTTATCTCCCATCACCACGATCATGTCTCTGCAGGACACCCGGGCATCGAAAAAACCAAGAAATTAGTCTTAAGAGACTATTGGTGGCCCAAAATGTGAAGAGACATGGAAACCTACATACGAGGATGCAAGGTGTGTCAAAGAACAAAAACTGACACGCAGCGGAAGGCAGCTCCGCTACATCCCAACGCTGTACCATCTCGACCTTGGGAACACATCTCAGTCGACATGATTACCGGATTTCCAGAATCCAAAGGCTACGACGCAGTGCTAGTCATTGTAGACCGATTCTCGAAATACATCGTGCTGATTCCATGCACGAAGGAACTCTCATCAAGTGGATGGGCCAAAATCCTATGGGACGAGATCATTTGTCAATTTGGGGTGACCTCCTCTAAAGTCATTTCTGACTGGGGGCCCCAATTTGTATCAAAATTCATCACTGAACTATACACAATGATGAATATTCAAGGAAATCCGTCGACGGCCTATCACCCTCAGACGGATGGACAAACGGAGCAGGTTAACCAAGAGCTCGAAAAATACCTTCGAGTCTTTGTTAACCACAAACAGGATGACTGGAGCGAATGGCTGCAGTGGGCAGCATTCGCTCACAACAACCACCAACACTCTGCAATGGGCTTTTCTCCCATCAAAATCGTCTTCGGACGAGATGGGGAAATTCGCTCAACCGCAGTGAGGCAGTCAGAAACACCATTGGTAACTGACTTCGTCGAAAGCCTCCAGAGAGTACGCAAGCAAGCAGAAGACTCCCTGAATAAAGCAGTCAAAGTTATGAGAAAGGCTTACGACAAACACACTCACCCTGCGCAGGAGTACCAACCAGGAGATAAAGTCTGGCTGGACTCAACCAACCTTCACCTCCCCCAACCGGCAAAAAAGCTAAACAACAAATGCGTCGGCCCCTTTGAAGTAGTTTCCAAAAAGGGGCCTTCCGCATACGAACTAAAGCTGCCACCAGGATAGAAGATCCATAACAAGTTCAATGAACGATACCTAACTCTGTACATCCCCCTGGAGTTTTCCAACCAGGAAAAACCTCTGCCACCCAAGCCGGAACTCGTGGAAGGCAAAGAAGAATATGAAGTAGAAGAACTACTTCAGGACCACGACTGCATCATCAGTCGAGGACACAGCCGGAGGACCATAACAGAATATTTGGTCAAATGGAAGGGATACCCAGTGGAGGAAGCTACCTGGGTTAAGAGGAGCAATCTCGCCCATGCCAAAGAACTCATCACACAATACAAGAACAAGGAAGACCATGTAGAGGATCACAATTTACGACACTTGGGGAAAGAAGGGGGATGTATAACAATATCATCTCCTGGCCCTTCAACCGAGAGCTCAACAATCTTTCCAGTCAAGAATCATACCGATCCATTATCCTCTAACGAGCAGGGCTTTTATTCATCGGACACAGATGAAGACGTCTTCGAAGACGAGCATTCTGAGTCTCCTCTAACGACTCAGACTGACCCCAGCTTCTCTCAAGAAGAATGGGGCATGTCTGCTTGGGAACAAACCAAGGACTACGAATGGGATATGGAATCTACTAACTCCCTTGACTCAGGGAGTGAGTACGTCTAAAGAACTGTCAGGACGACAGTCTTAGTCGGGGGGTATTATTACAGTTTTACCTCTATTTTCCTTATCTTATCTTATCCTTATCTCTCGGAACCCTGGACCTGCCTATCTTATCTCCTGGACCCATGATATTCTGCCGGCACACTCCTTACCCGTATACCCGGTTGCCGTCACCCCAGTTCACCACTGCCACCCCCAGGTGACCAATGACCCACATGCGCCGTCATGCTTCTCTTGATGGCATCATGCTTCTTAGTAGTTGGACAAGAGTCGACCGCCAGTCAAGGGTGGTCTATGGGATGCAGCCCATTCAGACGGAGTCCCACACAGATGCAGGTGATATGTGCTCTTTACTCTCATTCATCAGGAGTACACTTCTTTTAGTGTCCTCCCTCCTCATTTGTTGAAAGACACACTTCTCGCTGCATGTGCCCTTATAGACACTATTCTTAGTACGAGTCTAACATGTATTTAAGCTAGCCTACACTGTGGCCTTAGACTCCAGCTTCAGCTAAGGTTATATACTCCTAACTCTTACAAGCTCCTTGCTTTTGCTATAAGTGACACCTAACTTCTTGCAATCTACCAACGCCTCTCTAACACTGAATCACCGAACGCGAGTGACAGGATAGAGACCAGCTTTGGAGAAGGTTCGAGTTAGTGCTTAACAATCTGTCTGCTCCCAGATCCCAGGCCATAATCCTCACAAGGAGACAAAGCCTCCATCATATCCATTGGGTAGGAACCCTCCCTCTGGTATGAGAAAAGATTCAAACTCTGAGAAAGGTCTTATCCCATCGAACTTGGTGCTAGCCAAGGTCCAGAGCTGCCAACAGATGGCACAGTTGCAGTAGGGGTATGGGTGGATGTTTGTCTGATTGAGCTCCTCTGGGATGCAGTTCAGGAGGATGATAGGATCCAGAAAGGGTTGGTCTCTGGCAAACCAGTCAAGAATCCTGGCTCTCCTGAGGGTATCACCTGGAAAGATAACCCACTGTACATTGTTGCTTGGAGAGTTGGCATGGGTGTAATACTCTGAGAGCTCCTCACTATTGGTGTTGGGGTACTTGGTTGTGATGATATTATTGGGTCTGTCAATGGTCAATGTCTCAGAGATGTGAGCAAAGTGAGGCTCTGCAAAGTTTCTGAGGTTGGCAATGGTAATAAAGTTCCAGAGGAGAACTTTGGATTCAGGTCAGGGAGAGAGCCAGACAAACTCAGACTCATGGAGGGAATTATTGTCCCACTCCAGAGGGGATCCTACAATTCTGCAGGTTCCATCAGGAGTGTACAAGGCAAGGGAGGTTGGGACTATATGCCAGGCAGGGTCTGAGGATTCATCTCCTCAATGTCCTCCTGTGTCACCCTCACCAACTACTGTTCATATGTCTCCTCCCAGTCCTCATTCCTAGGTAAGGAGGAATGGGTCTTCAACCATTTTGAAGGTGATTCTTCCTCCCCTGTGCTCTATCTGTCACCCTCCACTTATAGCTGTGATTCCTTCTAGTTTGTTCATCAATGACTTGGTTAAATACATTGATGTAGTACCTTCAGATTCCTCTATGATAGAGCTGCTCTCCATCTGAGTTGACTCCTAGTATGGTGGCCAATAGCTCTGTGGAAGTGACTGATGGCTCCCTGGAGCTGTCATTGTTGTTCCAGGTAGTGGCATCCCAGGATCCTTCGGTGTTGGTCCAGTACTCAACTGTGAACCAGGGGTCTCCATCATCTGAAGGGATGCCAAGTCATCCGAGGTCTTCTTCCTGAAGGGAAGGCTTGCCTTCACGGTCGAGCTGATCCTCGATCTGAGACTGGAGCAGGATGGGAGTGGTCTTCACTGTCAGGTATGGGAGTTTGAATCCCTGTTCTTCTGCTGAGTCATGGTGGGCCAGGCCCAAAGCTGCTCACTTGAGATGTTCCTGTGGAGAAGCCATCGAGTCCATCTACTATCCCTCTTCCAGGGGTTGGTACTCTTTGTGTTGGTGAGGTTGGGTGTAATGAACAGCAACTGCTCCTACTAAAAGGATAAAGGAGCCAAATGTACTGAGAAAGATTGCAGCATTTCTTTCTTCAAGGCTAAGTGGCATAAAGTTCATCATACAACAACAAGTGTTTATGAGGCTCTGGATAATGCAGTTACCATCATAAAACAATGGTAGAATGACAGTAAGGGCAAGTGGGTACAAGCTTTGGCTAATTGTTAATGCACTAACTCAAAACTATACAAAGTGTGAGTCCTATGTGTCACTCACGTTCAGTGATTCACAGTGAGGACAGCATTGCAAGTTCTCGTAGATGGTGGCGAGAGACAATTGAGTCATAAACCAGGGAGTTCAGTAAGAGTTGGGAGTATATAACCTTAGCCAAAGCTGGGGCTTAAGGCCACAGCATAGGCTAGCTTAAATAGGGCTGCACACTGTAACTATATAATACGGTTATCAGAAACCATGATATGGTATATGGACCAAAGCTGAACAGGTCTGCACAGGTTGCTGTATGGAACGGTATATGGGTTTTCTGTTACTGTCACGGGACCACAAATACGGCCATCAACTGGCATAATACAGGATTTGAAATCATGCTATTTGGCATGAGAATATTGTTATCAGTGCTTGCTGACATGTTTCCTTCATTCTTCTCTTGCTATTGCTTTTGCAGCCCTGATGCAGCAAGCATTCTGCTCAGGGTGGCAACCGGACACTTTCCTCTTCCAGATCAATACCTGTCTAGTTTGGTTTGAGAGTATGGGCCATCTCAAGAGGTGAAAACAAGTCAAAGTCTGTCCCATTAGCATGGTGTCTTTGTCCAAAAGTCTGACTGACCTTTTGTAGTACTTCTTTATTGATTCAGACACCTTTGGCAACTTATTTCTTGTGTTACCATTTTGTCTCTAGTCCTAGCTTCAATGCCATACCTGTTGCTCTACTTTCTCAGCTTGGAGTCAGCTCCTGTGCTTGGTATATGAACCATGCTGGCCCACCCTGTCAGACTGAGATAATGGTAATATTTGCTTTTATTTGGGTGTTAATTTTTCCAGCTTGAGGGGCATGGATAGCATATATAAGCTAGTAATGCATGTTCTTTTTTTCACTGCTCCCTGAGATGTCTCATCCTTCTGACCAGTGTGTGCTGGATGCTAGTGGGAATCTTAAACCCACCACAAAGATTGATTTCTACTTTGACAAGGATGATGATGTATCCATGTCTGGACCCAGCTTGGCTGACAAAAGCAATGGTTCATCTATTCTTTTCTTCGTGCTCCTCATTCCATCAGGACTGAAGCCTCTTAACAGCTCGCTCTCATCAATCAAATACTGGAGGATGCATGAAGGAGCTTCTTGATGCTGAAAAGCATGATGAAGATGGATAGCCTACTGCACCTACTAACCCCCGCCATCACTGTAAGAAGGCTAAGAAGAACAGAAAGAAGAACAAGCAGAGTGGTGAGTATTGTTGCTCATACCAGTTATTTCTCTTATATTCATTTTTCCTCAGCAGGAGGTACAAATTCCGATACAGATGATGGTGACTTCTCCATGAACAGTGAGTCAGAGGATACGACTGAGGCAGATAGGGGATGAGGGTGGTTCAGCACCTCAAGCAAGCAAGCAAACTGGGCCTGCTAAGCAAAAGCACAGGGTAGGTTACCTTTCCTTGTTTGGTGGATTTTGTATTCTGATTCATGAAAATAGGTGGTGATATGCTGTCTACATGTTCACACCTAGATTTTGCGATTTTATAACAATACTGTTGCAGGTCTATCCTATACTAATTGTATATCAAGAGCTATAGTTGAGACTTTGGACTGATAGTCAAGTTAGTGTGCTACTAGTTGAGTCAGGACTTAGAAATGATATCACTAGTGGGTCAACCCTACCAGCCAACCGGACTAGTGCCTCTAAAGCTAGTATGACTTAGTAAAATATGGTCACTAGTCACTGCTGTGGTGCATCGGTAATTTAGGGGGGTCAAATACTGTGAAGGATTTGGTGCTGGATTTAGAGAGTAAATCCTGGGCACTAAAACCGGCACTAAAACACAATAAGTTTTGGATTGGTATTTGATGTCAGTTTTGGCACCGGATTTGTATGTTAAATAGGAATACAAAAACACATGGTATTTTGATGCAGATTTAGTCATGCAGATTTGTGCAGGAAAAACATACGGATTTGAGTCAGGGATTTGGGTCCTAAATCCAGCAGGGTAAATCCGCCCCCAAAAACGAGCAGTATTTCAAATGGTAATTTTAGAACAAAGCCGGATGTAAATACCGAACCAAAAATGGGCGCAAATACAAAAGGTATTTGTTCCAGGATTTGGAGCCCAAATCTTGGTGATCCGCCAGCCTTGCTAGTGAGAATTTGGGTTCCAAATCCTGGAACAAGTACCTTTTGTATTTGCGCCCATTTTTGGTTCGGTATTTACATCCGGCTTTGTTCTAAAATTACCATTTGAAATACTGCTCATTTTTGGGGGCGGATTTACCCTGCTGGATTTAGGACCCAAATCCCTGACTCAAATCCGTATGTTTTTCCTGCACAAATCTGCATGACTAAATCTGCATCAAAATACCATGTGTTTTTGTATTCCTATTTAACATACAAATCCGGTGCCAAAACTGACATCAAATACCAATCCAAAACTTACTGTGTTTTAGTGCCGGTTTTGGTGCCCAGGATTTACTCTCTAAATCCAGCACCAAATCCTTCACAGTATTTGACCCCCCTAAATTACCGATGCACCGCAGCAGTGAGTAGGGAGTACAGCTGCTAGTGCCTAAACAAGAAGTAAGAACCTACAACAGATCTCGACTATTCAGTTGCTAGTGGACTGATCTGGGCATGAATGCCTAAGTCAGGATGACTAGTCACATGAGCACTTTAGAAAGGACTTAGAAATGAATGAGTAAAGGTATAACCCTTAGCCCAGATCCAGATAGTGTGATACAGATCCCATACGATCAGTACTAGTATAGCCAGACTGTGCCCCGATCATGATCGAGCAGTTGCTACAGGTATGGCTACCTGACTATTCGTATAGCCATATCACTAGTGGAGCACTGCTGGGCAAAGGGTATGGAAAAGACCAATAGTGGAGACCCTAGGCCTGCTATCTGACAGAAAGAACAGGCTAGGCTGACTATTGCGTGATTGCTCACCATTATTCGTAACTAGCCAAGACATCCTTACCAATATTACCCCTAAGGAATCTATTTGTATTTATTCTGTACCTGTCTCTGTAGTATATAAGTAGTAGAAGGGGCAGCCTCGCATGCCAGGCAAGCCATCCCCATGATTGTGACCTACTAGTCCATATTCTAGTGCCCCAATTAAAGGCTTTTGTGCTTAACCTCGACGAAGTGTCTACTAGTCGCTTAGTCACCTATAGTATTGAACGAATTGAAGTGTCTTAAAGTTACTATTCCGTCTTGGAGTGACTCAGAGTGTTTCGAAGTTAGTTAAAGTATTTTCTCGGAGTTAAAGTATTTGTTCTTAGGCCAAGAGTGCCACTAGTCGAGCCTAGGGTGCTGCTAGTCAAGTGTAGACCGCTTGTGAGACCCAGTATTTGGCTCAGAGTGCCACTAGTTTCGAAGTATCAGAGTTAGACTGAGTGCAGTTGCTCAACCAAAGTCACTATTCATCCAATCGTGTCTTAAACCCCACTAGTGTGAGTATTACATCTTGTGTAGCTCACTAGTACTAAATATACATCTTTAAACAACCTTTTCCTGATTTATTGAAGTCTGCAGAGTGCTTCCATCGTACTTGAAACACCCGAACTCAATATAATTGGTGATTTGTGTAGAGTAGTAGAGGGTTTTGGTGTTGTGGTGTTCATATCCATCCACTAGCCTTTTGTCACTCACCATTACCGAGCACATCAGCAGGGAAACATAACCCGATTTATTATTTCTATGAATCAGTGCCATTAAATTCAGATGGCAAGCCAGGAAATTCTGGTGATAAGCACTTTAAGTGCTACCATGGTAACTGCAAGGTCTTGACAATTATGCAGACAATGAAGGGAAGCCTAAATGGTAATATTGTGACTTGTCTCATTGTTGTGCTATACTCACCCACCTGCAGGGCTTATCGGGCATTTGAAGACATGTTCTGCTCCGATGTATTATATGTTTCTGGCATTGCAAGCCTGTTTGGATGCTACACCCAATGCTGTCATTCTCGAGGATGAGATCAACATTGTGAATGGCTCCAAGACATTAGACCCGCAGGTGGCTGATGTGTATCTTAAACAGATGGAATCTGAGTCCAAGAATATCATTCACACATTCAGAAAGCAATCTGTTGATGCAAAGGTCAGTCCGTCAATATGTGATACTTACAAGCTGGCTAACATGTTTCTAACAGGGTGAATGGGATCAGCAGAAATTTGAAACACTGCTTGCTGAGTGGATCATTGCATGTGACCAGCTATTTGAAGAGGTTGATAGGGAGGAATTCTGTAATCTGCTTTCTTATGCTCATCACCACTCACCTGAGGATCTTCACATTCCCCACCGAGATGCCATTTGATGCCAAATTATGAAAATGGGTGAGGATAGCATTGAAGAAACTCGGAAAATGTTTGAGGTAGCTCTTTCTGCTCCATTGTAGCTATGTATTAATGGTAAATGATATTAGGAGCTTGAAGGAAAAGTTAGTATCTCCCTTGACACCTGGATCTCAAGCAACAACATTGCATTCTTGGCCACTGTTGCTCACTATGTTACAAATGATGGAAAGCATGGTATGTGTCGTTTCTCCCATTGTAAAGCTCACACTCACTAGTAATAGAGGAGCTATTAATTGATTTCCATGAACTAATTGGGAAGCACACTGGAGAGAACATGGCTGATGCTGTGTGGAAAACCCTTACATTGTATGGTCTGCAAGATAAGGTGCACTCATTGTAACTTCTTGATTGATATTGTCTGAGTTCAGTCTAGATCATTGTCATGATGTTGGACAATGCAAGCAACAATGATACACTTGTCCAGGGTATTGAGTCTCACTGCTGCAAAGAAGACATTACATTTGATGTGAAACTGTCCCATCTGTGGTGTATGCCACATATGGTGCACCTTGCTGCTATCAAGGTATGCCAAAATATGTAAGCAATGCCTGCAAGTCATCTTACTATCCTTCTGCATTTCAGCTTTTGAAGACTATTGGAGTTATCAGCAAGAAGTCTGCAAAAAATGCTGCTAGTCAGAGCTCCAATTATCAGGATGCTGCAATGGCACCTGTTGATCACAGCCATGACACTGAGGCTGTTCTTCAAGATGATCCAGATGATGATGGAGACAAGAGCAGAGATACTGACTATTCCACTGGTGACCTTTCCGATGATGTCTTCTATTCTGTTGATAAGGTATGAGCTTCTGCAGTTGTATCATTCAACATCCTTCTGACCCTTTATAGCTTTGCAAGATCATCTGAGCTGTATGTTCCAGCCCTCAATATAAGCAAGCATGGCTTCATGAAGTCAGGATGGCACTTGGGAGCTGGAATGATGGTGTAGATGTGGCAGAACAAATTCTGATGCTTATACTGGATGTGGCCACATGTTGGTCTTCTACCCATCAAATGTTGCATATGTATCTAATGGTTCCTTATTTCAAATGTTGCTCATGAGTTACTAGGTCATGCTTTGGATTTCCAGGACATCATTGATAGTTATGTGTCTTGCATTCATGAATTGCAGGATTTTGAGTTCAGTGATGCTGACTGGTGAGCTATTGAGCTTGTTACTGGGTGGCTGAAGACATTTCATTTGGCAACCACTCAGATGTCAACAACAAAGATCTCTATGCTGTCCACTATGCATGTGATCTTTTGGGGGCTCCAGGATCACCTTAAGGAGGTGCTTCAATCTCTCCCTGATAGTATCTCACCACATCTTCGCAATGGTGTAGTTGCAGCTCATGAAAAGTTGAGTGAATACTATTATAAGTATGATGAGTCTCCTCTGTACACCTGGGCTGCATGTGAGTTATGTGTAATCATTAACAAGTGAGTACAACTCTAACATGCTTGTTTAGTTCTAGATCCACATATTTCTTATGAGGAAATGCATGATGATTACACTGGTGACCATTTGTTGGCCAACTACCTCAAGGATGCCAAGCGTGATCTCTACAATTATTACAACACATTATGCTGGTCAAGTGCCTTCTTCCTAATGATCTCCCACTGTAATTGCCCTCACTGCCATGTTATTCAAGCCTCAAGGCTCTCCACAAAAGGTTGACTTCACATCTAGATACTGGAAGAAGACTGTTGTTGTCGACGAGCTAACAGCATACTTCAACCTGCCTTGAGAGGATTTTAGCTCTTGTAGTCCTGTCAAATTGTGGTTCAACAAGTGCAGTGAGTTTCCAAACCTGTTCCATCTGGTGAGAGATATTCTTTCTATTCCTGGTATGTTGATTTCCTGATCTTACAGCTTTTAAATAATGTATTGATGATACCACCATAGGTTCTGCTGTCACTGTGGAGCATGTTTTCTCTGGGGGTCATGATACTATTTCCCTCAGGCATGCAAGCTTGAAGGCAGAAACTATATGGGTACTAATGCTGATGAAATATCGTCTCTGGCATGAGTGTGCAGCTATTAGTAAGGTGTTAAATGATTAATGTACTCCAGTCTTTTAAGTAAATGCATTTTATTGATAATGTTTATGGACGTATATGGCTGTAAATAGCTGTAAAATGTTTGTACCGACACTGAAAGGCCTACTAATTCTGTTTTATAGTATAGTGTATGGTGACTTCCATCACCGACTTTGGCTATTGTTTTATGGCCATATATCATATACGGTATGGTGTGCAGCCCTAAGCTTAAATACATATTTGCTCTGTCTAATTATAAGTCCTGGCTGCAGTTCTCACATAGAGAAGTGTGACCTTCAATGAGTGAGCATAAAGGGCACATGTCACCTGCATGAAAGCAGGACTCTGTCTGACTCAACTATATCCTGTAGACTGCCCTCAACTAGCAGTTTGCATTATTGAACCACTAAGAAGCATGATGCTATCAAGAGAAGCATGATGGCATATGAGGTATGTCAGTCATCCGGGATGCAGCAACTGGGTAAACAGGTAGGAGACATGCTAGAGAAATATTGTAGGTTTGACAGATAAGATAGATAGGTCTGGTTTTCTGGGAGATAAGAATAAGATAAGATAGAGAAAATAGGGGTAAGGTCATAATAAGCACATACTTCTACATGAGACATATGGACACAAACATACAGATGCTACACTATTTTTAAGTAGGACCTACTTGTATTTAAGCTGGCCTATGCTGTGACTTTAAGCCCCAGCTTCGGCTAAGGTTATACACTCTTAACTCTTATGAGACAAGCTCCTTGCTTGGACTATCTAAGTAACGCTACCAACCCTTGCAATCTGCCAACACATTCTCTCATATGCTGAATCACTGAACATGAGTGACAGCAGAGAGATCACATCTTGGTTCAGATTTGAGCTAGTGCATCACACCCTGTCTGGATGGCCAACTGACTAGGATTCCTGGATGATAATTCTGAGTCCAGTGACAGTCACAAATGAATGGGAGAGGAGTGACAAAGAGGAGGATGATGGTTCAGAAGATGACCATATTCTAAGGATGCTTAAGGAAGTATTGAAGTATTTGGACCTGACAGAGGCAGTGCTTCAATGCCAAGAAGACCATTTGAGCAAGATGATGTTTATCAAGCTTTGGAAAACTTGTGGAGAGAGTCTGAAGGAAGACATTCAATAGTATGGCATGGAGGCAGAGGAGGGTTATTGAACAGTGCAGGGATGCTATGACCTTTTAGTAGTTCAATGAATTTTGGAATGGGAGGCTCATTACAAGGCCCTCCTTTTATGAAACCATTTTCACCCTACCCAAGCTATGAATCTCATTCAGCAATATCAGTGACTGGCACCCATGCCAGCCAGTCTGCTGAAGTGAAAGTATGGCAGAGGACCACCCAGAATTGTGCTGAAAGGTAGCTGACTCTTTGCTGAAGGAGGACTGGCAAGAAGCACCCCAAATACTCCTCCACAAAATCTGGGCTGAGGAGTGGCACCACTGGCAGGTTCATTGCTGCCAAGCCAGAACCTTTCCTTTTGATCCCTGCTGAGACCTTTGGATCCACCGTCTTCACCTGTGAACCTGCCACTGCCAGGACCCCCTAGCAGGTGGGACTCAGGACCTAACAATGATAATCCATGGGGCAAATTAAAACTGGTTATTGTCCAAGAACCTGAACCCTACAAGGAGGAAGGTACAGACATTGATCATTTCTTCAATCATTGTCAGATGTATTGTGAGGTGTATCCCAAGTATTTTCACAATGATGCTCATTGCATGGTGTTTGTGGTCTCCAGATTCAAAGGGAAAGCCCTTAAGTGGTGGAATCTGAAAATGAACAATTCCTAGATATTCACCATGGATGAATGCAGTACTCACAGTACAAAAAGCTCAAGCAGAAGGTGCATGCTCAATTCTACTAGGGTCATCACCAGAAGCTTAAGTATAAGGAGTGGGAGAATCTTCAACAGGCCAACTTTAAAAGTGCCAAAGATTTCTTCCAGAAATTCAAGAAACTGGTGAAGGAGGTGGATAAACTAAGGAATGATGAAGATATGCTTTATGTTGTCAAACAGGCCACTCATAAGATCACTTGTTATTATGAGTTTACCCTTATTTTCTTTATCTTATCTTATCCTTATCTCTCAGAACCCTGGACCTACCTATCTTATCTCTTGGACCCATGATATTCTGCCGGCATACTCCTTACCCGTTTACCCAGTTGCTGTCACCCCAGTTCATGGCTGCTGCATCCCAGGTGACCGATGACCTGCATGCACCATCATGCTTCTCTTGATGGCATCATGCTTCTTAGTAGTTAGACAGGAGTCGACTGCTAGTTGAGGGCGGTCTACAGGATGCAGCCTATTCAGACAGAGTCCCACACAGATACAGGTGATATGCGCTCTTTACTCTCATTCGTCAGGAGCACACTTCTTTTAGTGTCCTCACTTCTCATTCATTGAAAGGCGCACTTCTTGCTGCATGCGCCCTTGTAAATACTATTCTTAGTACGAGTCTAACATGTATTTAAGCTAGCCTACGCTGTGGCCTTAGACCCCAGCTTCGGCTAAGGTTATATACTTCTAACTCTCATGAGCTCCTTGCTTTCGCTATAAGTGATGCCTAACTTCTTGTAATCTACCAAGGCCTCTCTAACACTGAATCACCAAACATGAGTGACAGGATAGAGACCAGCCTTGACTCAGATTAGAGTTAGTGCTTAACAATTAGCTGAAGCTTGCCCTTACTACCCTTACCATTGTCAATGGTAACTGTACTGCTTCAAGGCAGTCACTGTTATACTTCCAAAGAAAAGAAATCTCCAGCCCGTTATTTGAAAATGGCACCCAGTTGACCCCAGGTTTACCACTGAGTACTGGACCAATGCAGATGGGTCCTGGGATGACATGACCTGGGGTGACAACAATGACTCCAGGGAGCCATCAATCACCTCCACAGAGTTATCAGCTGCTGTCCCAGGGTTCGATGACGATGGAGAGTATCTCTATCAGAGAGGAATGAGTAGGTTCTACATCGACATATTCAATCAAATCGTCCATGGACGAACCAGACAAAGAACCACCTTTGAAGAAGATGAAAACCCATTCCTCCCTGCCCAGGGATGAGGGGAAATATGGGGAGTATCTGACACAGGAGGACATTGAGGAGATGAATCTCCCAAGCCAGAGTGGCACGATGCCTGAACCTCTTTCGCATCATACACACCCGATGGAATCTACAGAGTTGAAGGACCCCCTTCATGGTGGGATGACAATTCCATCCATGAGTCAGACTTTGTCTGGCCATCTCCCTGACCTGAATCCGAAGTTCTCCCCTGAACCATTATCACCATCGCTGACCTCAGAGATTTCGCCGAGCCACGCTTTGCCCACATCTCAGAAACTTCCACCAACGATGCCATCGAAGATGGACCTGATGATGTCATATTCACCGAGTACTTTCTCCCGATACCAGGTCATCAGTTTTCCACCCAACCACGACAACAGGACAGACCCCTGGGCCTGAGCTGGTCTGGTCATCGACCAGTGATCCCAGGAGGATGAGCCCAGTAGTCCCCACAGTGGAAGCCCCTCTGATGATCCACCTGAGTTCATCCAGGGCTCAAGTACAGGGACTTATGGACCAACAAATATATGATCTAACATGGCAGCAGATGTTAGAATGGACAAGCAGACAATTGTGATACAATGTAGATTGGCAACCCAACCCTTCGGGAAATGTGAAACCAATGCTGATAGAAGTCCCTGACAAATTCCATGGAAAGGCCAGTGACCTAGATCGCTTCTTTAATCACTCCGAATACTACTTCGAGGTTTTTGCCCAATACTTTGCGCTTAACGAAGCATATGGGTATGGCCCAAGTCGAGTAGTCTTCGCAGCCCACCAATTTGGTGGAGAAGTGATGACCTGGTGGGTCCATCAGCAACGACACTACAAGGACCCACACAGTGGGAGGCATCGCCTCCCCTCCTGAGAGACCTTCCAGGAAAACTTCCGAACACATTTCAGGGAGGTAGCGAAGGTCCAAATCAAGCGGATGCAATGGAAAAAAACTGCAACAAGTGCAGTTCAAGACAGCCATTGAATTCTTTGAGAGGTTCAAACAACTGGCCGTGGAAGCCGAACACTTCCACAATGATGAGGAAATGGAGGAAGTCGTCACCCTCACAATCTGGCCCAATATTAAACAGATTATCATGGGCGGAGATAATATGTGGCCTACCACCTACTGGGAATGGAGGTGCAGGGTCCTACAAATGGATGAGAACTACCAATTTCATCTCACCCAAGGCAGGAAGTATTCCAGTGGGACCACTGGTTCCAAGCCTGGAACAGCGAGGGGTTCTTCGAGTGGCTTGAAGAGTAGAAGGGATGCCACTGGATTCACCTACGGCAGTGAAGGTGAACCTATGGACATTGATCGTCTCAAAAGAGAAAAGCGATGTTTCCAGTGTGGACACACTGGACACCAGGGGTGGGACAATAAATGCCCACCCGACAAGTCGAAGTGGCTAAAGTTCCCAAAGAAAAAGCCATCGACTTTTGCAACCCATCCTAGCAGAAATAGAGGAAGAAGACCTCGCTAGCTCAACAGAGATCGAGGAGATAAAAGAGATGCCGGCGTAGGACTCTGCAATTCTACTTTGTCGGCTGGGGTTTATCATGGTGCACCTTATGACATGAATATTCATGCTTATGTTGTATCTGTAGATACTTGTAACAATACATCACATTCATCTCGCACTATGAAGAAATTGCAAAACAAGAACGGTGTAGCAGGGGATTACCACTGCCCATTGGACAATGAACCCCAAGGGTTGGGCATGAAAGGGTCAGACCCAAGAAGCAACTCGAGGCTGTACCAGTGCGAGACGGATCTCGATCAGTCGATCGAGGATTCAGAAGCAACTCTCAATCGTCCGATCAAAAGCCTGGATTGAGTTCCCGATCAACAGATCAAGAGTCCAGGTATGACCAGGAATGAAGCCCAGGATTGACGGGGCTCCTCGTGCCTGTCCCAGCCATCCAATGCTTACTTAAAAGCAGGAGGGGGACCCTCGAGTTTGCCCATTAACAGCATACATGGGATTTCCACTGCTTTCACTAGCAATGAACCCCACCAGTCAAGTCCTAGTACTGGTAGTACTGGCTGTGTCCAAGCCACTGCAAATACCCCTTTGGAGTGTACGTACGATGCAGCAGAGCCTACCAGTTCAACAGGCAACCAAGGGTGGAACCTTGGGGGTGCGACGTCGTTGTTCCCTGCAGGCGACGTCCACCATACGGGAAGTCAAGATGAGAGCTATGTAGTCCAACTCCTGGGAAAGTCGCATACAGCAGCAGTGGATCCAGACGATGGTGAACTGGCATCTTCTTTGTGCATCAAGATTCCCCAACAACAGACCACTTCGGTGATGGTGAGGTCAGGGAATCCAGGTGAGCCTAGGGACGAAGCTGAGGGCCAGCGGGGCCCAGCGGACCCGATGGCAGACTGTTGTAAAGCCTCTGGAAATAACCCAGCACCACACGTGGAACCAAGTAGAAAGAATGACCAGGAAACGGCCACTCTATTGCAGAGGACACTGGCCGAAAAAGCTCAATCGCCCACAAGGATCAAGCGGGCCAAACAGGGGAGAGAGGCTCTCCTTCCCAGGTACGTACCTCCTTGAACAATGGCACTAATGGCGAAAGCAACCCTAGTTATTTAAAGAGTTTATGGAACTCTCCAAAATCCAGTGAAGTCCCAACTAACCCGAGTGGGTGTCCACACCAAGATGAAAGGGAACTGACCGGTCACATGGTCATAGGAGCAGGGCCTTTGCAGCCTATGGACTGTGACAACGAGAGGAAGACCCCAATGCCACCAACATTGGTGGAGTACTCTCAAGACTCCCAATGGCTGAAGCCCTTTGGAGCCGTCTGGACTTGGCGAGCTATGTGACTGGCCAAGACTCCAGGAGAGAAGATGTCACTTCTCAAACAGTGGGTCCACCCTCGACAACAAACGGAGGTGGATGAGCTGCTGGTTACCAACTTGGAGACCCAAGTTGGGGAGTCCTATCTGGATGAGTACTGAAAGTTGGAACATATGGACCAACTTACCAAACCACCCCAATATGTCCGAGGAGCAAAAGGGCAAAATATCACAATCACCCTACAACTGGAGACCTTTGATACTATGGCCCATCACTCTGCAAAGGCCCTGATTGACAGTGGCTGTACCAGAAGCACTATTGACTGACAGTGGACCCATGATCATAGCATTACCATGCATAAAGCGGCTCATCCCACTCCAGTCTATAACATGGATGGTACTCATAACAAAGGTGGCAACATCACTGAATTCACTGAGGTCTGACTTAAGATTGGGGACCACAATGAACGTATTGAATTAGCAGTCATAGACCTAGGAACAACACCCATCTTCCTAGGATATGACTGGCTACAAAGGTACAACCCATTTATCGACTGGGACATGGGTTCGGTAACTTGGCATGCTGTGACTGCCACAAAATACCATTCTGCCTCCCAGACAAGGATCCTGAACAGCAGTGGGGAACCAAAGTCGAGGATGGAGATACCATCCTCATCATAGACTTTGAGGAAGCCTTTCATATACAAGTGGTGGGGCATAAAGCCAATGACCTAGCAGCCAAGGCCCATGAGAGAAAGGAAGTAAAATCGTTCAAGGAAATCATCCCCGAACACTACCGAGACTTCATTGATGTTTTCGCCAAGGAAAACTTTGATAAGCTTCCTCTTTGTAAACCTTGGGACCATGCCATTGAGCTTGTTCCTAATGCCAATGCCAGTTTGGACTGCAAGATATACCCCTTGAACCCAAGGGAACAGGAAGAATTGGACAAATTCCTCAATGAAAACCTGGCTACTGGCCGAATTTGACCATCCAAGTCCCCTATGGCATCCCCCTTTTTCTTTGTCAAGAAAAAGGATGGAAAACTGCGGCCAGTACAAGACTACCACAAGCTTAATGAAATAACCATCAAAAATCGCTATCCTTTACCACTTATTTCCAACCTTATGGATAAGCTCAAGGACACAAGATATTTCACTAAGCTAGATGTCCATTGGGGATACAACAATGTCCGAATCAAGAGGGGGGACGAGTTCAAGGCCACATTTCGCACTAACCAAGGACTCTACAAGCCCATGGTTATGTTCTTTGGGTTAACCAATTCACCTGCCATGTTCCAGTGGATGATGAATGATATCTTTAAAGATCTCATTGCTCAGGGAAAGGTCACCATTTATTTGGATGACATCCTCATCTTCATGAAGGACAAGGTGGAACACCGAAGAATCATGCGGGAAGTCCTGAGGATTCTGCGCAAGAACAAGTTGTTCTTGAAAGCAGAAAAATGCGAATTTGAGGTACTCAAGACAGAGTACCTCAGAGTCATTATCAGTGAAGGGTCCATTAAAATGGATCCGATTAAAATTGCTGATATTATGGACTGGCCAGCACCTTCCAAGAAACAGTAACTACAATCGTTCCTGGGGTTCACCAATTTTTATCAGCAATTTATATGGCATTATAGCACAATCGTCAAGCCCATGATGAAACTCACAGGGAAGGTCCCTTGGACATGGGGAAAGGAACAATAAGAGGCATTTGAGAAACTCAAATGCCAATTCGCAATGGGAGTTATTTTGGCGATGCCAAATGACTACAACAAATTTCGCATGGAGGTGGACTCCAGCAAAGGAGCAATCAGTGCTGTCCTGTCACAGGAACAGGAAGGGAAATGGCACCCAATCGCGTTCCTGTCAAAATCTCTTTCCACGACAGAACGGAATTATGAGATTTATGACAAGGAACTACTAGCCATAATGATTGCCCTGGAAGAATGGCGACATTATCTTATGGGTGCCCCTCAAGATTTCGAAATCTGGATGGATCACTCAAATCTACAATATTTCCGCAAACCTCAGAAGCTCAACCGCAGACAAGCGCAATGGGTCACTGAGTTGGCGGAATACCATTTCACACTCAACCACAAACCAGGAGCATCCAATAGGAAGGCCGACCTCTTGAGTTGGTGGGCCGATCACAACCAGGACAAGAAGGACAATGACGATATTGTCCTCCTAAAGCTGGAATTCTTCCATGCCCTAATAATGCCAATGGAGGAAGAAATTCATGGCAAAATTCAGAGAGCGACCAGCGATCATCAATGATGGGACAAGGGAATCGCTTCAAGTCTCAATCATGAGAAGGGGGTCATCAAACGGGACCACCTTCTACACTACAACAGACGTATCTACGTCCCTCATGACCACATGCTACAAGGAGAGCTCATCTCCCACTACCATGACCACATCTCTGCAGGACATCCAGGCATTGAAAAGACCAAAGAGTTGGTCTTAAGAGATTACTGGTGGCCTAAACTGCGAGGAGACGTGGAAACCTATGTGTGAGGACGCAAAGCGTGTCAAAGAATGAAAACTGACACACAACGGAAGGCAGCTCCACTACATCCTAATGCTATACCATCTCGACCTTGGGAACACATCTCAGTTGACATGATCACTGAATTCCCAGAATCTAAGGGCTATGACGCAGTATTAGTCATTGTAGACTGATTCTCAAAATACATCGTGCTGATTCCATGCACGAAAGAACTCTCGTCGAGTGGGTGGGCCAAGATCCTATGTGATGAGATCATTTGTTGATTTAGGGTCACCCCCTCTAAAGTCATCTCTGACCGAGGACCCCAATTCATATCAAAATTCATCACCGAGCTGTATGCAATGATGAATATTCAAGGAAATCCGTCGATGGCTTATCACCCTCAGATGGATGGACAAACAGAACAGGTTAATCAGGAACTCAAAAAGTACCTTTGAGTTTTTGTTAACCACAAACAGGATGACTGGAGTGAATGGCTGCAGTGGGCAGCATTCGCTCACAACAACTGCCAACACTCTGCAACAGGCTTCTCCCCCATCAAAGTAGTCTTCGGACGAGATGGGGAGATTTGCCCAACCACGGTGAGGCCGTCAGAAACACCATTGGTAACTGACTTCGTCGAAAGCCTCCAGAGAGTACGCAAACAAGCAGAACACTCTCTGAATAAAGCTGCTAAGGTTATGAGAAAGGCTTACGACAAACACACTCATCCTGTGCAGGAATACCAACCAGGCAACAAAGTCTGGTTGAATTCAACCAACCTTCACCTTCCCTGACTGGTGAAAAAGCTAGATAACAAACGTGTCAGCCTCTTTGAAGTGATCTCCAAGAAGAGGCCCTCCATGTATGAGCTAAAGCTACTGCCAGGATGGAAGATCCATAGCAAGTTCAATGAACGATACCTAACTCCATATGTTCCCCTGGAGTTTTCCAACCAGGAAAAACCTCTGCCACCCGAGCCAGAGCTCGTGGAAGGCAAAGAAGAATATGAAGTAGAAGAACTATGTTAGCCACCAACTCTACAAACTAGATCAAACGAGGATTGCCACTCGCACTTCTGTGGATCGATACACTTGCAGGCCTAAGTATGTATGGGATGAGCGGGAGTGAACTTAGATAGATGCGAAACACGGAGTTCGAGTTGGGTAGATTAAACCTTAGCCGATGCTGGGGTTTAGACCAGCTGAGGCTCTACTTAAATACATGAATACTGGACTAATAATAGTACCATGAGAGAGCGTCCGTGATGATCGCACAAGGGAAAGCATAACACGTAAGCGAGAAACGTAAGAAAAGAAAAAGAAAATGAATAAATCGTAATATTACCCCCTCTTTAAGACTCATCCGTCCCGGATGAGCTTTCAATATACTCTGTATCAGATTTGGTTTCGGGTTCTTGAACTTCTTCATCCGATTCATCCTCCCATCGTTCACAGACTTGTTGTAGGTTTTCCACATCACTGCCATTTTCATTATTACTCTTGATTTGCCCCTTGGCTATCAGTTCTTGTTCCAGCCCGATGGATATAACAGAAAATTTGTCTGCATTGCTGTTATCTAACGTGATAGAGATGGTGGAGGATTTGTATAAGTCCTTGACCTTCTCGTTTCGTGGTAGTTTGGCCAGCCATCTGTCGAGTTGGTGCTATTGTGCTTTGTTAAGCTGAGTAGCGATGTACCCATCTGGTATTCCGTCTGAGGCCACGGCATCTCCGATCGCATTTAGTTCTTCTGAGTGTGCAGGGGCCGAGCATTGCGAAGAGTAGATGGTATGTACTTCAGTGACACAGGGGTGTCTGGGTCGTGGTAGGTTGCAACGGTATTGGATGATATTTTGTCCTCTATCCCGACCTCTTTACCCTTGTCATTGATCCTCCACTGAATTTTTTGGATACAGGCCTCGTACTCATTGATGAATTGCTCCGCGTTGGCCATATTCAATCGTTTTACCCAGGAATTTTCTTCCATTGTGTATCCCTTCCACTTTACTAGGTATTTGGTTATCCTGCGACGGGTTCACCCTCGGCCAACGGGTTTGTCTCTTTGCTCTATAATCTCTTCAATTTCGTATTCTTCTTCGTCGTCGATCAGTTCTGGAGGTGGCCTTTCAGGACGTGGTTGATTGGGAAATTCAGGAGGTTGGTACGGGGTTAAGAGAGACTCATTGAATCGGTTGTGAATCTTCCATGCCACTGGGAGTTTGAGTTTGTAGGCGGAGGCTCCCTTTTTGGCAACGATGGTAAAAGGTCCAACGCGCCGATCCCCAAGCTTTTTGGTGGGTCGAGGTAGGTTCAGGTTTGTAGACTCCAACCATACTTTGTCGCCAATTTGGTATTCCATGGCTTTATCCTTATGCTTGTCATAGGCCTTTTTCATGGATTCAGCCGCTCTTTCCAAAGATTCTTTCACTTTCTCCTGCACCTCTTGAATTTCCTGAACTAGCTTTGAAGTGGCTGGAACGGCATCGGGATGTTGGGTGGTTTTGATAACCTGTCCGTCTCTTCCGAAAACCACTTTATAGGGGGAAAATCCCATTGCCGAATGTTTTTGATTGTTGTGAGTGAATGCGGCCAATGGTAACCATTCGCTCCAGTCGTCCTGTTGATAGTTCACAAAACATCTTAAGGTACTTTTCGATTTCTTGGTTAACTCGTTCCATCTGCCCATCTGTTTGAGGATGATATGCGGTGGAAGGGTTGCTGGCAACCTGAATAAGAGCGTAGAACTCCTTCATGAATTTGGATACGAAGACGGTTCCCCTATCCGAGATGACTTTCTCGGGCATTACCCCATATAGCACATAAACTTGATCCCACAGAATTTTAGCAAAGCCGAGAGATGTAAGTTCCTCGGTGCATGCAATCGGGATTATCGTTTTAGAAAATCTGTCGACTATGACAAGAATGGAATCATACCCCTTCGAGTTAGGGAGCTTGGTGATCATGTTGACCGAGATATGAGTCCATGGTTTCGTCGGTACTTCATTGGGGACAAGGGGGGCCTTCTTTGGGCGACGATCCGCCTTGGTTCGTTGACAGACCTCACACCCTTTGACATATGCTTCCACTTCCTGGCGCATTCGAGGCCACCAATAATCCCGAAGTACGAGTTCTTTGGTTTTTTCTATACCGGGGTGTCCAGCCATTATGTGGTCATGTCATAGCGCTATAATCTCTCCCTGCAACCATCAATCCATGGGGACATAAATGTGTCCATCGTACCAAAGCAGTTCTTGGTCTCGTGAGACCCCCTTTTCATGGTTAAGGGAATCAGAGATGCCTCAGTCCCATTTATGGGGGTCGTGAGTGGCCAGCTTGATTTTTTCGTGCAACTCCTCCTGTGTGGGCATGATCAAGACCTGGAAATGCTCGGCCTTCAGGACAGTTATGTCTTGGTTATCTCCTTTGCCCTGGTCGTGATCCACTCGTCTGGATAACAAATCCGCCTTGCAGTTTTGGGCTCCCAGTTTGTGATGTAACGTGAACTGGTATTCTGCCAACTCCATCACCCATCGGGCTTGTCGTCAGTTGAGCTTTTGGGGTTTATGGAAATATTAAAGGTTGGAGTGATCTGTCCAGATCTCGAAGTCCTCCCGGGCACCCATAAGGTACTGGCACCATTCTCCTAGCGCTATCATGATAGCAAGGAGCTCCTTGTCGTAGATTTCATAATTGCGCTCCGTTATGGATAAGGCTTTGGAAAGGAATGCTACAGGGCGCCACTTATCATCCTGCAACTGGGATAGTACCACTCCTACTGCTCCTTTGCTTGAGTTGGCCTCTACCCTAAACCTTCCTTTATCAAGTGGGATTGCCAACACCACGTCTTCTCAGAATAACTCTTTCAACTTCTCAAAGGCCTTTTGTTGCGCTTGCCCCCATTGCCACTCTACCTTGCCAGTTAGGGAGGTCAAGGGTTTAACGTGTTTGCTGTAATCGCGAATGAAACATCGATAGAAGTTGCAAAAGCCCAGAAATGACTGCAGTTCCTGTTTCTTGTTGGGAACTGGCCATTCTAGTAGGCCGGCAATCTTTATGGGATCCATCCAAATCTTCCCCTCACTGATGATCACCCCCAAATATTTGGTTTCCTCCACTTCAAATTCGCACTTTTCAGCTTTGAGGAACAACTTGTTCTCCTGAAGTATTTTTAACACTTTGCGTACAATGCGTTGGTGATCCGTTTTCATTTTGGATGCGATAAGAATGTCATCTAGATAGACGGAGACCTCCCCTGCCGCTATGAGGGTTTTAAATATGTCGTTCATCATCCACTGAAAGGTGGTGGGCGAATTGGTAAGTCTGAAGAACATTACCAAGGGTTTGTAAAGACCCCGGTTAGTTTGGAAGGCAGCTTTCCATTCATCCCCTTGCTTGATCCTAACATTGTTGTAGCCCTATCATACGTCCAGTTTGGTGAAGTACTTTGCCTCCTTCAGCCCGTCCATCAATTCCCTGATGAGCAGTAATGAATACTGATTTTTAATGGTCATCTCATTCAGCTTTTGATAGTCCTGCACGGGTCAGAGCTTTCTGTCCTTTTTCTTAACAAAGAAGAAGGGTGACACCATGGGAGACTTCAAGGCTTGAATGCGACCAGTGGAGAGATTTTCATCGAGGAATTTATCCAACTCCGCTTGTTCCATGGGATTGAGAGGATAGACTTTACAGTCTAGATTGGCATTGGCATTGGGAACCAGTTCAATAGCATGGTCCCAAGGTTTTCGGGGGGGTAGCTCATCGAAGTTTTCCTTATCGAAAATGTCCCTGAACTCCTGATACTCTTCTGGCACTATTTCTTCGAACGACTTCGCTGTTTTCTTGGCATGAGCTTGGGTGGCTAATTCATTGGCTTTAGTCCTCATGGCCCACACATGAAAGGCCTCCTCAAAGTCTATTACCAGAATGGTATCACCCTCTTTGTATTCATCCCAGCATGCCAAAGGATCAGTGTCTGGTAAATGAAAGGGAATCTGGCGGCATGCGCAACAGGCTAGCATCACAGCCCCTGTGTTCCAGTCAATCAAGGGGTTGTGCCTTTGCAGCCAATCGTGTCCCGAGAATAACGGGGTCATGCCTAAATCCACCATGGCTAAATCGATCCATTCGACATGATCACCGATGCGCAGCCGTACTTTGGCATATTCGGTTATGTCACCTCCCTTATTCCTAGTGCCATCAGTGTTATAAACTGGAATGGGACAAGCTGCCTTTTTAAGGCTGATCTTCTGATTTCAAGCCCAGGTCCGGTCAATGGAACTTCCGGTCACCCCACTGTCCACCAGTGCTTTGAGAGTGAAGATACCCCTAGTGTCCAGGGTTTCTAATTGTATGTTGATGGATACATTGTGTTCTTTCCTCCCTCATATATACATGGGGGGCTTCTTTAGGTCCTCCATCCACTCCCATTTGTCCCTCACCTCCCTGGCTGTCTCTGACTGCTCCTTGAGTAGATTGCATAACTCAGTCATGATCTCGCCTGTCCGACGAGGGTGTACCCAGTTCTTCAGGGTGGCGAACGCTGCAGAGTCATTGGTGGCGAGGCGTAATGCTCGTCGGGTCCAGTGTGTTCCAAATGGTTCGTAATACATATCGATAATGGCCCACCTGGCTTCAGGCACCAGTTCGGGTTCAGGGGTCACGGCAGACTTCCCTTTCGGTGGTGTGATCAGAATGTCAGACCGTAGATATGCTTCTTCATCTGAAACTTCTTTGACCGTTACTCTAGATTGCTTGTCTTGACCTCGTGGCGGCATTTGGTCACCGGGCTGAAAAGGGCCCTTAGGCGGCATTTGGTTGCTGTTCAACGAGGCGGTGGAGGAGGGTGTGCTGCCCTTTGTTCGGCCCTGGCCATGGGCGCTTGTGCTCAGCGTTGTAACCTCCACTGTTGTTCCGTACTTATCCTCATTCCTATACCCGGCGGTACTCTCGGTAACCCCTCATGGACACACACATATTGGCTCATCAGAGGGGTCCCTACTTTTCGCTGTCATACTCTGCTTTGTTCAACCATCTACTAAGTGGGGGTGGTCCGCCTGATTCCTTGCCTCAGCTGCTTTTCTGTCGCTGACTGGAGGAACAATTGAGGTAGGCCCACCAGCCGGGGTTGTCGGCCGATTCTCCCTCTCGGGGCGACTGTCCCCATGTCTGGTTCCAGTCTGAACTTGACATGAGGGCCTCTTGGTTGCATCCCAAACTTTCCCCATACTGTCAAGTGGGGGTTCCTGAGGTGGGATGGCCCCTCGGGGTTCATTGCTAGATGCAGGCTGTGTGGAGCGGCAGGAATCCCCTCCTACGCTGTCAGTTTTTTGCGATTCTTCTTCTTTAATTTCTTCGACTGGTAACGCGGCAAAAAAGTTGATATATTGTTTGTATGGAGTACCTACATACATAGTATAAGTCCGACCAGCGACATGGGAGCGCATACCACTAGAAATTAAGTTCTCTGCTGACGCTGTCAAATCACTTAGTTCGACATCGGCTCATCTTTTGATGACTTTTCGTCCTTGACCTCCTCGACCTTTGTGTCCTTTTCTAATTCTTCCTTTTCAGCCTCAACAAGTAGCTGTCGCAGTCATTGAGCAGGGATCTTTTTGCGGGGGGGAAGCTTTACGGGGATCCATTTTGATTTGTCCATTGGACATTTATGGTCCTGGCTCCACCTGGTATTTCCGCATTTGAAGCATCGCTTCTCGCTCCGCAGCTTATCGATCTCCATCGGCTGACTCTGTCTGCCGTACGTTGTTCCCGTGACTGATTTTGGTTGCCTCGACCCGAACCACTACTCTGGTTCTGGGAGGACTTAGTGCCTTGCTGTTGGGCAAGGCCGTATCGATAGTTGGCGTCGATCCTTTCAATCCGCCATTTCCATTTGGCATAGGTGGTGGGACATGCATTGTTCCCATGCATGATGGTTGTTCGGACTGTGGGCCTAATGGCAGCTTCTACAGCTTCGAACATCTGCTTTTCGTCTCCAAACTCCTCGCACTTGTGGGCCAGTTCTTCGAACTTCGCGAAGAACTCCACTGCTGATTTAAAGTCTGCCTGTCGCAGCTTCTTCCATTGTTGTTTCCAGATGGCGAGTTTGGTGACTTCTCAGAAGCAAACCGTAAGATCATTGGTGAATTCGAACCACGAGGGTAGTCGCCAATGTCCCCAGTTGTCTCAGTACCGATAATATTGGTCGTTCCACCACTTCTGTGCCTCTCCCCTTAGATATGACTGTGCGAACGTGATCCTATAGGGATTCTGCCCCCTGTCGTTCAGTGTATAATACACCAGGAACACTTGAAAATAGAGTTCACAATGGTGTAAATATTGGGTGATGTCCGATGATACCCCGGTGAAGTATTCTGGTTGCGTGATTAACTTTGGTTTCACATCATTCCAGGGGTTCAGGGCACCAGGGGCCAGTTGCCATTCTGGAATCGGGTTCAGCAGGGAAGGCGGCCTTGGTGGCATTGGTGGATTGGGCAGCCTTGGGAGGGACCTTAGTAAAGGATTCTGCCTGGGAGAGGGATATCCTCCCGGCCTTGGTGCTATTGGCGGTGGCGGTCCTGCTGGGGGTTTAACCTGAGCCAGGATGGTGGAGCCTTTTCCCTTGTCCAGATTAGAGGGTCCTGCCCCTTCATCCTCCATAAATCCTTGGTTGGCACCGCCGCCCCCTGCATAAAATCCTTGGGTCTCCAATGGATGAGGCATCAGCACGGGTCGTCGATATGCAGCACACGTTGGTTGGGGGTACTCTGGATTACACAGGTTCCAGATGATTGCCACCCTGTGCCAAGCATCAACCTCGATGATGTTCTTCATCAAATAAACATCTCTGCTATCCTTTGCCCCTTGGTAATCCTCTCCTGCTTTGGTGAGGAGCCAGTGAGGGTCTTGCACCATGTCCTCCGCTATCAACTCGTACATTGATTCCCAGCTGAGAAGCCCCAGCGAAGGTGGCACATGCTGTACTGACCTAGTGATTACCTTCTGTATGTCCTTCATGATTTTGTTGATGATCGCGGAGCTGGGCGGCCTCTTCGGCATTGAGCTGCCTGCTTGCTCTCATTTGCCATGGGGACTCTCCTCTTTCTCTTCTTTGCCTTTCTTGGCGGACCCGTCGTCTTCTCCACTCTGCGAGGTCAGAGCAATCTTCGTCGAGGACCTCAAAGAGGAAGTCCTCTCGTATCTTCTTGTGTCACTCGAGGTTGTCCGTTCTACGGGATGCCTCACGAAGTCTTCACTCGGCTGTTCTGATTCTTCAGCACGTCTCGTCATCCGTGGCGTCTGGCTTGAGGGGAAGGTTAAAGGGAAGGTCTCGTATGGCTTGTTGCTCGGCATTTCGGGTGCATGTGCTGCTCGTTCTTCCTCTGTCCATTCTGGTCTCTTCTTCTGGGGTGAGCCTGGCAGCTCGAGGGTTGAAGTTGGACTCAACAAGTGTGTGGTACTCATCAGTCCACGGTCGCTGATTGAAGGGGATGGGGGCTGCAAAAGCCCTGGGTGCGACTGACAGGATGAAAGTGGGGACTCTGGGGAATTCATCGGTGGAGGTACTTCCTCCAGCGTCATCGGGTGTTGGATCAGGGTGAGTTTCCATGGTGTCCGGGTTGAACGACTTGATGGTGTCCCAGATACGCTGCTCGGTTTCGGGAGGGAGGGCAATGGTCCTCGAGATGGGGGTGTCCTCGGGCCCAGCGGTTTGGGCTGATACTCCGGCCACAGGAGTTTCTTCCCTGGCGAAGACCCAACTTGTTGCAGGGTACCACGCCACAGGGATTCCTTGCCACTCTCTTCCGCTGCCTGGTGCAATTCCACCGTCATAGGGGATTGCGGCAGTTGGACCGGTGGTAGTTGCGGTGGAGGCCCCAAGGCCAAGTTCTCCGCTATCTTCCACAAGGTCATCTCCACGGAAATACTCTCTGGTGTCTCTTTCTGCGTCATTGTCGAATGAGGTCCTTCCAGAATCGGGGTCATCCCCTTCTTCCATCAGGATGCTGTTGAGGAGGTCTTGGAGCTGGATCCTTTTGAACTCGGTAAGTTCGTCACTGCCTTCCTCGCCCTGGTCCATATTCCCTCCTTCTTCTCCTCCAATGGGAGGGAGGTTGATGATTCCTGGTAGGGATACATGGATGTCTCCAAGATCGACCCCTCGTACATCTGTGATGTCAACAGAGGTTGCTCGGGGGGTTGGGGAAGACTCCCTGGAATCTGAGGATTCTCCTCTGGGTGTGATGGGTCGTCATCGTGAAGCGTCGGTTGCACTGGAAAGTGTGGGTACAGAACGGTAGGGTATGGAATCGGAAGATGTGGAATGTAATGGAATGGAAGTTGTGCCCTTCTAGCATGCATGCAACACCTATAGAGGGCCCTGAGGGCCAATGCTAGGAGTGCACCTGCTAATAATCTGAATGCCACTGCGACTGTTGGAAGCAGTTCAGCAAGTGGCATAGGCCCTTGAGTTTGAGGAATACGTGGATGACTAGACTGCAAAAAGTCCATAGGTGATGAGTAGCAGGGTAGCCTCAAGAAGTTGAATCGGGTCTCCAATCATGATAAGCAGTATTACTACCACTATCATGAGGAGTTGGATGAAGATGATATAGAATAACAGTTTGATGGTGGTAAGGTGGGTGCCTTTCCGTTGGTCCACTTGTGGTGTGCTAACAGTCACGAAACTGTCCTCATGAACACACGGCGATGACCTCTCTGGTCAGGCAGGGGTTACAGGTTGATTGCTGGATTTCTAAGGATCAATGGGCACCGACAAATCGTCAAAGTGCAGCCTAGCGACCTATTGGTCTAGCTGGAGAAGATAGCTTTCTTTGAAATTTGTTGGGCAGCGTTCGTTCTCAGACGTGGCGCTGGGCAATGTATGTCGAGCTTCAGCTAAATGTTAGCCACCAACTCTACAAACTAGATCAAACGAGGATCACCACTCTACTTAAATACATGAATACTGGACTAATAATAGTACCATGAGAGAGCATCCGTGATGATCGCACAAGGGAAAGCATAACACATAAGCAAGAAACATAAGAAAAGAAAAAGAAAACGAATAAATCGTAACAAACTACTTCAGGACCGTGACTGTATCATTGGTCGAGGACACAGCCGGAGAACCATAACCAAACATTTGGTCAAATGGAAAGGATACCCAGTGGAGGAGGCTACTTGGGTCAAGAGGAGCAACCTCGCCAATGCCGAAGAACTTGTCAAACAGTACAAAAACAAGGAAGACCACGTAGAGGATCATGATTTGTGACACTTGGAAAACAAAGGGAGATGTATAACCATATCATCTCCTGACTCTTCAACCAAGAGCTCAACACTCCTTCCAATCTCAAGGGAGTGAGTACGTTTAGAGGACTGTTGGGACGACAGTCTTAGTTGGGAGGTATTATTATGACTTTACTCCTATTTTCCTTATCTTATCTTATCCTTATCCCTCAGAACCCCAGACCTACCTATCTTATCTCTTGGACCCATGATATTCTGCCGGCATACTCCTTACCCGTTTACCCGGTTGCCGTCACCCCAGTTTACGGCTGCTGCATCCTAGGTGACTGATGACCTGCATGCACCATCACACTTCTCTTGATAGCATCATGCTTCTTAGTAGTTGGACAGGAGTCGACTGCTAGTTGAGGGCGGTCTACAGGATGCAGCCTATTCAGACAGAGTCCCACGCAGATACAGGTGATATGCGCTCTTTACTCTCATTCGTCAGGAGCACACTTCTTTTAGTGTCCTCACTTCTCATTCATTGAAAGGCGCACTTCTTGCTGCATGCACCCTTGTAAATACTATTCTTAGTATGAGTCTAACATGTATTTCAGCTAGCCTACACTGTGGCCTTCATGAGTGACAGGATAGAGACCAGCCTTGACTCAGATTAGAGTTAGTGCTTAATACTTGTGATGTGATCTACTATAGCTTGAACAAACCACCAACAATGTATGCAGACTGGAAGAAGCAAGTTGAACAAGTCAATTTGAACTTTCACAAGACTGAGTTTGGTAGAGAGGGATCCTTGCAGGAGAACAAGACCAACCCTGAAGGAAACCAGTCAAAGGGTGGCTCATTGTTGCAAGGAAAAGTTGGCAGTTCTGGGAATTCTAGTGGCAACAGGAGTGACTTATAGAGGCCAGAAACAACTAATGGAGGTGGATTGCCTCAAAAAGAAAGGATGATGTTTTCAGTGCAGCCATAAAGGCCATATGAAGAAAGAGAACAAGTGTCCACTAAAGGATGAGTGGATCAACAAGCTGAAGAAAAAATTCATGTGCACTGAAATACATGTCATGTGAGATGAGAAGAACAAGAAAGAGGGAAAGCAAGAGGAGCTTGCTCCTACTACCAAGGTCAAGAAGGCAAAAGACAAGCTGACAAAGAACTAAGTGATTCAGTTTTATCAGCCAAGAACTTAGTTTCTGTTTCTGGTACACTTCCATCTGTTGCTGGTTGAACTTATGATACTTCTATAGGTACTATCACAAATAATACACCTATTTTGCTGCATTCCAAGAAACAGACTAAAAAAGAATCGCAAAACAAGGACTCAAACACTCCAATTTCAGACACTCTTAGTTGTTATAATGACAGGAATATGGGCCGAAGAGAAGACAGCAAGTCTCCAGGATCTGGAGAGACATACAACTGTGCCTCTGATATAGGTGTGAGTAGCCTAATGGTGAAAGACTCAGAAATGCCACCTTATGAAGCAGTAGATGCCTCAAAGGTAGGGAGGAGTCTCAATAAAAACTCAAGCATCCACAAGAATCAAGAGGGTCATACAGGGTGAGTGATGCCCAAGGTAACTGTTGAAGAAGTGGAAGACAAAGAAGATCCCATGGGCTGGGAAATGTCAAAAGTCAAAAGGAGGTGGTCTGGGAGAAGACCCATACTGATAGCATTGTGGAGTACCCTGAGACTGAATGGGAATGCATGTGAGAGGAGGAATGGCTACAACTATGGACTGATGAGTGATCCAAGAGAAAGATTTGCCTTGATAAAACTATAGAGAAAAAGATGACTACCCTACGACAGTGGGTACATTCTTGGCACACATCAAAGTCAATGAAGATCTAGTAATTGGTATTATAGGGGTGGGGAGGAATGCTTCCTTGGACTGGTTAAATATACACACAAAACCACTGCAGTTTATTCAAGGAAGGAAAGGAAGGAATATGACTGTAAAAATGCAGCTGAAGACTTTGGATTGGAAAAAACTTATTTTAATTGAAGGACTTGTTTACAGTGAATGCACTGGTAGCTCCATTAACCATGCATTTATTCAGGAGCATCAAATTTCAACAACGAAGATGGCTCATTTACAAGTAGTATACAATGCAGATGGCAGCTGGAAGGAGACATTACCGAGTATGCAGAGGTAGACTTGGGGAATATTGTCTTATTCTTCAGTTATAATTGGCTAAAACATCATAACTCTTTGATTAATTGGACCACAGAAACAGTCTCTCTGGTATGATGCAGTTGTTATAAAGTCCCTTTCTGACTCTCTGATGAAGATCTTGAGCAGCAGTGGGGAGAGGAGATAGAGGAGAGAGACAAAATCCTTATTGTTGACTTCAACAAAGCATTTCAGATACAAGCCATGGAGACAAGAGCAAACAACCTAGCTGCTAAAGCAAATAAGGAAAAAGAAAAGAAGTCATTTGAAGAAATTGTTCTGAAGCATTACAGAGATTTCATTGATGTATTCACAAAGGAAAACTTTAACAAACTTCACCTTGGAAACCTTGGGATTATGCAATTGATTTAATGCCAAACACCAATGCCAGTCTTGATTGCAAGGTGTACCCACTCAATCTGAAGGAGCAAGAAGAGTTGGACAAATTTCTAGATGAGAATCTGTCAACAGAATGAATTTGACCTTCTAAATCACCAATGGCTTCTCCTTTTTTCTTCATCAAGAAAAAGAATGGAAAATTGTGATCTGTTCAGGACTATTGCAAACTGAAAAAAATTACTATCAAGAATTGGTATCCTTTACTGCTTATTTCAGAATTTATGGATAAGCTTAAAGGAGTTAAGTATTTCACAAAGTTGAATGTCTGATGAGGATACAACAATGTTCGAATCAAGAAAGGAGACAAGTGAAAGGCAGCTTTCCATACTAACCAAGGATTGTTCAAACCCTTGGTTATGTTCTTTGGCCTCACCAATTTGCCCACCACATTCTAATGGATAATGAACAATATTTTCAAAGATCTTATCATGTGAGGGAAGGTTACAATTTACCTCAATGACATTCTCATCTTCACAAAGAATAAGGCAGTGTTAGCGACCGATTACACAAACAAGATCAAACAACTAGGCGTGACTCGCACTTCGGTCAGGTGCCTTATGTTGCTCGCAGGTATATGTGCAGGGAGCTATCGCTTAGTTGAGCGAGAGTGAGTTCAGACTAAGTTATCAGGTGAATAAACTTTAGTTTGAGACTGAGGTTTAAGACCTGCAGTCGAGCTACTTAAATACAGTTTGGGTCGTGCTAAATATACTACAAGTGTCTGCAACAGTACGGTAAACGTACTGAACCCGCATGGTGAATGCGATCAAGTCCGGATATTTAGCATAGCGAGATTACGAGAGAGCCGATAAGATAAGATAAAGCGTGAAATCGTAATATTACCCCCCTGTTAAGGCAGTTGTCCCGACTGCGAAATAGTTTGGCTTTGGAAGGTAGGCTCCTACAAGCGAGGGTGCGTTTGGTTTTACCAGGTATTCTTGTATTGCCTGTACCAAGGGGTGATCGACTTCAGATTCGGTTACCGACTCTGTTTCTGACCAGGAGTTGGATTCATTGTTTCCCTCCCACCAGTCAGCGGGTGGACGAGTGATGAACAATACTTGTTCGAAGTCTTCGATTGCATCCCTGGCATTGTCCAAGTCTTGTTCATCTACCCAAGAGTTTTCCTCTCTCGGGTATCCCTTCCATTTGACAAGGTATTTGATTCCGGTTCCTTGTCTTCTTCCTTTTCGTCGGGGGGCCCTTTCTCTTCGATCCACGATTTCTTCTACCTCGTATTGTTCTTGTCCGTCTATTAGATCCGGTGGTGGAGCTATGGGCTGTGTTTGGATTGGAAACTCCGGCGGGTGAAACAGAGTGAGAAGGTTTTCGTTAAAGCGGTCGTGGATTTTCCACGCAATAGGAAGTCGTAATTTGTATGTGGAGGTGCCATGTTTGGATAGTACTTCAAATGGTCCAACGTGCTTATCTCCTAACTTCTTCATCGGTCGAGGAAGATGTAGGTTTGTTGAGTCCAACCATACTTTGTCTCCTGGTTGGTACTCTATCGCCATTTGCTGATGCTTGTCGTACTGTCGTTTCATGGCTTCCGCTGCTTTTTCCAATGCTTTGGCCGTTTGTTCATGAACCTTTTGTATGTCTGCCACAAATTCCCTGGCAGTGGGGTTCGTTCCTTCTTTCACTGTGAGCGGCGCAAGATGAGGTTTTTGCCCGTGGTTGATTTCGAAAGGAGAGTATCCTGTGGCGGAGTGTTTCCAATTGTTATGTTGGAATGCCGCGAGCGGTAGCCATTCACTCCAGTCATTTTGTCGATGGTTGATGAATATGCGAAGGTACTTCTCAATTTCTTGATTTGCCCTCTCCGTTTGGCCATCCATCTGCGGGTGATACGCCGTGGATGGGTTTCCTTGAATGTGCAGCATTTCATATAACTCCTTCATGAACTTGGAGACAAATTGAGGCCCTCTATCCGAGATCACCTTCTGTGGCATCCCATGTTTGGCCCATACATGATCCCTAAGGATCTTGGCCCATCCGGCCAAGGATAGTTCTGTGGAGCAGGGCACTGGGATGACTTCCTTTGAAAAACGGTCCACAATCATAAGAATTGCATTGTACCCGTTGGAGTTAGGTAGTTCGCCTATCATGTCGACCGTGATATGCTCCCACGGCCGAGAGGGTATCGAGTGCAGGTGTAGTGGTGCTCTTTTCTTCTGAGTGCTGGTCTTCGTTCGTTGACATGCTTCGCATCCTTTCACATACTTTTCTATGTCCTGTTTCAGCTTCGGCCACCAGTAATTTCGTTGAACGAGCTCCCGGGTTTTTTCAATGCCCGGATGCCTGGCGGTGATGTGATCATGATGTATGGCTATTAGTTCCCCTCGTAGCTTGGCGTCCCAGGGAACGTATAACCTTCCATCGTAGTACATTAGGCCTTCTTGCTGGGTGATCCCTCTAGGGTGATGGAGGGATGCTTCTATTCCCTTGTCCCACCGGGTTACGTCTCATAGCGCTGTTCGTATTTTCTTGTGAACTTCCTCCTCGCTTGGCATGATTAGGGCTCGGAACATCTCTGGTTTTAGGACTACAACTTCTTTATTATCCTCGCTTCCTTGATCATGGTCCGCCCTTCGGGATAATAGATCCGCCTTCTTGTTGGCGGTTCCCGGTTTGTGGTGTAGGGTGAAGTGATACTCGGCGAGTTCAGTAACCCATCTGGCTTGCCGACGGTTGAGCTTCTGAGGTTTTCAGAAGTACTGGAGGTTCTGATGATCTGTCCATATCTCGAAGTCTTGGTATGCTCCCATGAGATAATGCCTCCAGTCTTCCAGTGCGAGCATGATTGCTAGAAGTTCCTTGTCATAAATTTCATAGTTTCGCTCCGTGGTGGTTAGGGCCTTGGATAGGAATGCCACCGGTCTCCACTTTCCCTCTTGTTCCTGCGACAGTACCGCTCCTATGGCTCCTTCACTTGCGTCTGCCTCCACGCGATACTTCCCGGTTCGGGTAGGTATCGCTAGCACTACTTCTTCGGCTAACTTCCTTTTGATCTCCTGGAACGCGTCTTCTTGCGTTCTTCCCCACTGCCACTCGGCTTTTCCCGTGAGCTGGGTTAACGGTTTTATGTGCTTGCTGTAGTCCCGGATGAACCGTTGGTAGAAATTGGTGAAGCCTAGGAACGATTGTAGTTCTCGCTTTTTGGTGGGCTGGGGCCACTCTGTAATTCCTTTGACCTTTACGGGGTCCATGCGCACCGATCCTTGGCTGATGATTACTCCGAGGTACTCGGTCTCTAGTACCTCGAATTCGCACTTCTCCACTTTGAGGAACAAGTTGTTGGCCCGGAGGATGGCTAAAACCTCTCGAACCACACCGCGATGTCGGTCCTTGTCCTTGGTACAGATAAGGATGTCATCCAAGTACACGGTGACGTCTCCTTTTGCGATCTGTTCTTTGAATAGGTCGTTCATCATCCATTGAAACGTCGCGGGCGAATTTGTGAGTCCGAAGAACATCACCATCGGTTCGAATAATCCTCGATTTGTTCAAAAGGCCGCCTTCCACTCGTCTCCCCCCTTGATTCTTACATTGTTATACCCCCATCGCACGTCCAGCTTAGTAAAGTACTTGGCATCTTTTAGTTGGTCCATCAGTTCCCCGATAAGGGGAAGAGGATACCGGTTTTTGATGGTCATTTCATTTAGTTTCCGGTAATCTTGTATGGGACGAAGTTTTCCGTCCTTCTTTTTGACAAAAAAGAAAGGGGATGCCATGGGGGATTTGGATGGTCGAATTCTTCCGGATTCTAGGTTTTCGTCTAGGAATTTATCCAACTCCTCCTGTTCAGTAGGGTTTAGGGGGTACACCTTACAGTCTAGGCTGGCTTGAGCGTTTGGGATAAGTTTGATGGCATGATCCCATGGTTTACGCGGGGGTAATTCATCGAAGTTCTCCTTTGCAAAGACGTCCTTGTAATCCCAGTATGGTTCCGGTACTATTTCTTCGAACGTCTTGGCTTCCTTCCTTTTGTTAGCCTTGGCGGCTAGCTCATTGGCCTTGCTTCCCATGGCCTGTATGTGAAAGGCTTCTTCGAAGTCTATCACCAGTATAGTGTCTCCCTCTTCTACTTCTGTTCCCCAGGTTTGTTCAGGATCGTCGTCAGGCAGTAGAAAAGGTATCTTGTGGCATGTACACCGGGCGAGTGTTACTGCTCCTGTTTTCCAGTCAATGATGGGATTATGGCGTTTGAGCCAATCATGTCCTAGGAACAATGGTACGTTTCCTAGGTCCACGACAGCTAGGTCGATTTTTTCATGATGATCCCTGATGGTCATGCGCAACTCTACTATTTCTGTGATGTCTCCTCCTTTATTTCGGCTGCCGTTGGCATTGTATACGGCCTGTGCTTTGGGTAGTTTTACCGTATTCATTTGGTGTTCCTGTACGAACATTCGGTTTATGCAGCTTCCCGTGCACCCACTGTCAACTAGGGCGTTGACTGCTCGTACTTGGCTGGTGTCCAAGGTCTCGAGTTGTACCTGGATGTTAACGCTCCGTCCTTTTCCTCCTCGAATATATTGGGGGGGCACCCGTAGGTCCTCCATATTTTGTAGACACATTTCTCGCTGCCTGTAGGTTTCTTTTGAAGATCCGATGAGGTCCAGGACCAGATCCTCGTCTACTTCTATGAGGCGTCTGGGGTGTATCCACATGCGTAGAGTGGCGAGCTTCCCTTCCATCGTTCTTTCTTGCCTCATTTTCCTTCTTACCCACTCGGCGCTATGCGGTTTAAGCCACCCTTTATCCCACTTGTTGTCATAATATTCTTCTTCTAGCTCGGTTACCTCATAGTCGTCCGGGTACTCCTCGGTGTGAATCACCGGGTCTTCCCCTCGTGTCTTGATACTTTGTTGGTAACTGTAATCATCTTCCTCATCAGGCACTTCTTCGAGAGAAACGGTTTTTTTATTACAAGTAGGAGAGGCACATAATGGTCCCACCGACCTGCCCACCGGGGAACACGAGCCCCCGGTGCCATTATGTGTTAGCGATGAAGGGGGTAGACGCACCATGAAAGGCTGTAAAGGGATGGGGTCCCTGGTCGTCTGGACTGTTCTTTGCGGGGCAGCGGTTTTCTTGCTGGGGATTCGCGTTCCCTCTTGCGGCTCCGTTCCACGATAGGGGCAGCCGGTCACTCGTGGCTGGCGCATACATTCCGCCCCCGAGTGGGGTTCTTCACTGCTCGCCTTGGGCTCAGCCGCTTTTCCTCTGTTCCCCGCGCCGTCATCTGCCCCCGACGGAGTGAGGTTGATCCCGAGTTTCCCGCCGCCTTGCGCAGCATACGCCGCTTGTGCTTTCGCACCGGTGGCCAAGGATCTTGAATGGGGTTCTTCTTCGAGCACGGTGGTAATCCCCTGTACACCGTTCTTTTTATGCGACTGAGTAATTTCATTTTGTGACTGCATGAAAGTGATTCCATTGCCTCGAGATACTACATGCGGTATATTAGTCCGACCTGCGGGATTCTGTGACGCACCACTAAATGAAAATTGTGTCCTTTGCCGACGCGCGTTTGTCGCTTATGCCGCCGGCTCGTCTTTTACCTCCTCGATCTTCAATGTGGAGGCTTCCCCTTCTTCATCCTTCAATACTTGTTGGTACATTGCGCGGATTTGAGCTCGAGAGAACTTGGGCTGGTGCTTGACGAGCCATGTACTTTCGTCCTTTGGGCACTTGTTGTCTTGCTTCCGATGACCCTTGTGACCGCAGCGGAAGCATCGTCCTTCCTTCCACAGTCGATCTATTTCCATCGGTTGTCCTTGCCCCCCCGTACATGGTACCCGTTCCTGTCTTCTTGTCACTCTGGGAATTCCCGGAGCTACCGGCTTTTCCCATTCCCTTGTTCTGCTGACCCTGCGCTCTCTGGTTTCTGCCAGCGTCTTCCGCTAGTCCCACCCGGTAATTGTAGTCCATCTGCTCGACCCGGAATTTCCATTCTGCGTACGTTCTTGGAAGCGCAGTTCCGGTAGTGTGAATCGTGGTTTTGATGTTTTTTTGAATGGCCGGTTTGAGGATCTCGATCATGTATTCCTCGTTGTGTCGTTTGCCGGATTCTTTGGCCAACCTTTCGAAGTCGCGGAAGAATTCCTTTGCCGATTTGTATGTATTTTGACGAATGCGCTTGAACTCCTGTAATTTGAGTTCTACCTCTGCGTCGGTTCAGAACTGGTCTTCGATGATCTGCCGGAATACATGCCATGCGGGGTATCGCAGGTATCCGCATGTTTCGTCATAGTATTCGTCCCGGGCGTGATTCCACCAGTGCAAGGCTTTGTCTGTGAGTCAGAACGTACAGAACACTACCTGGTTCGGGTTTTGCCCATGTGCATTCATGGTGAACTGTTGGGGGAATACATTGAAGTAGTCCTCGCATTGGTTAAGAAAGCGATCTACGTCGCTGGACTCCCCTTTGAACTTCTCGGGAGGGTCCGCCAGTTGCGGCTTCACCTGTCCCCATGGGTTTGTGTTTGCCACCCCGACTATGAATGGTGGCAGCGTGTTCGGTGGTTGTACGGGGTCTGCGGGAATGGGAATTGCCGCAGGTCGTGGTAGAGATCTTAATGCAGGGTTGTGATGGGGTGAAAGGGGTCCTTGTGGCGCAGGTGCTGGTACCATGGGGACTGCTGCGGCTGTGGCTGCGGCTGCACCCACGCTTCCTGGTGTTCCTGCAGCTGCAAACAGCTGGCTAGGGTCAACGTACCCCGTCCTCTTGAGAATTGACAGATGACTCAAGTCCACGGTGCTTCCACTTGACGCTTCTGATGGTACTGGAACCTGGTACCATTCTCCGGGGTCCGTGTAGTCATCCGGGTGTACTTGGTTCCACAGAACGTTCGTATGGAAAATGGTTTCTCGGTAGATCACCTGCGCTCCAATCTGTGAACTCTTTTCTTTCTGGAAGTATCTTCCTTGCGGCGAACTGTTCCATGACAATTCCCACGGTAACTTCCTTTCTATCCATCGTAGCATTTCCAAATAGGTCATATTTTCTAGTTTGGCCTCAGTAGGCTCCCGAGCTAGATCCTTCCACGAATTCTGGTATGACGTCCTCCTCTCCGTATTCTCCGACTCGATGCTGCTGCTGTAAGTCGTAGTCCGCCCTATTCCAGGGTTCTCATAAATTTCGCCTTCTTCTAAGTCCGAGTGGTCAGACTTGCTCAAAAGGCTCCGTACTTCCTGTGACGATACGGTTCCAGTTTTGAATGATTCTTGCCCACTCATTGACCCTGAGTATGACCTGATCGAAGTCTGGTCTTCGGGGTCTATCCCATACCCAGGGTGCAACGAAGGGAACGGGGGCTGCGAGGGGGTGTTCGGGCGCAAGGGGATAGATTGCGTAGGGGACGTTCTCCCCTTGAGTCCAGCCTTGGAGGGGACCAATTGTTGCGCGGCCCTGGGAGCTCGTCGCTGTTACTGTCCTCTTCTGTATCGCTGCTTTCTTCATTTGAACTGCTTCCAGTTCCATCTTCAACCTCTCCTCTTTCTCCCAGATGATATCTAAGCCCTCTCTGATAGAGGCGCTGTCCGTCTGAATCGTATCCAGGGTTGGCGGCTGAGTTCTCGGTGGATGTGGGGGAAGGGGCGTCCCAGGGGTCATTTCCTTCGCTTTCCCCTTCGTCTTCCTCTTCGGTAATGGGAGAGAGAACACGCTGGTCCACCCCTTGCTCGTAGATTCCTCGCTCTTCCTCTTCTTCAACGACTGGGCCTCTTTGTGCGGGCCATCCTTCCACCTCGGAGTCGGATTCACTGGACTCGTCTGTGTCGGAGTCTTCGGTGATCCACTTGTCGTCATTGATGAAGATGAAGTGGACGTGGGGTGTAGGTCTGTCGTCGACGTAGTCGGGAGGGGGTGTGTTCGGTCATCTAGCCTCCGGGTTGGAGGCTTCGACGGGGAGAGTTTCTTTGGAGACTGGCTCCTGGGTTCTTCGGTATTCGTATCCATATAGGAATGCAAGGTAGGCTACGGCAATAAAGCCTTGTAGTCCAAAGAGGTCGGTGAGGTATTGTTCAATGGGGTTCATTCGTTACTGTTCGTCAATGTGGTTGCTGATGAAGAGTAAGAAAGTCTCGAACTAATTGTTAGCGACCAATTACACAAACAAGATCAAACAACTAGGCGTGACTCGCACTTCGGTCAGGTGCCTTATGTTGCTCGCAGGTATATGTGCAGGGAGCTATCGCTTAGTTGAGCGAGAGTGAGTTCAGACTAAGTTATCGGGTGAATAAACTTTAGTTCGAGACTGAGGTTTAAGACCTGCAGTCGAGCTACTTAAATACAGTTTGGGTCGTGCTAAATATACTACAAGTGTCTGCAATGGTACGGTAAATGTACTGAACCCACATGGTGAATGCGATCAAGTCCGGATATTTAGCATAGCGAGATTACGAGAGAGCCGATAAGATAAGATAAAGCGTGAAATCGTAATAGGCAGAGCACCAAAGGATAGTATGAGAAGTATTGGAGATCCTGAGAAAAAACAAGCTGTTCCTGAAAGCAGAGAAATGTGAGTTTGAAGTGCTTGAAACCAAGTATTTAAGCATCATCATCAATGAAGGATCAATCCAAATGGATCCAGTAAAGGTCAAAGGAATCATGGAATAGCCAAAACCCAAAAAGAAGCATGAACTTTAATCATTCCTAGGCTTCATGAATTTCTATCAACAGTTTATCTGCAACTGAAAAAGGATGTGGAAGCCTATGTGCATAGGTGTGAGGCTTGTCAAAGAATCAAGTCTAACACCAAACCAAGACAAATGCCATTATACCCCAATAAAGTACCAAGCAGGCCTTAAGAAATTATTTCTGTCAACATAATCACTGATCTTCCCAAATCCAAGGGGTATGACTCCATTCTTATGATTATTGATTGATTCTCCAAGGCAATCCTTCCAGTCCCCTGTACCAAGGAACTGTCATTGATGGGCTGGGCCAAAATCCTATATGATCATATCCACACTAAATATGACATGCTGCAAAAGGCCATCTCTGATTGAGAGCCCCAGTTTGTTTCCAAGTTTATGAAGGAGCTGTACAAGATGTTGGATATCCAAGGAAATCCTTCTACTGCATATCATCCTCAGACCAACAGACAGACTGAATGAGCCAATCAGGAAATTAAAAAGTACCTTCAGGTCTTTGTCAATTATTGACAGGATGACTGGAGTGAGTGATTACCAATTGCAGAATTCCAGTACAACAATCATATCCATTCAGTGACCAGAAAGTCCTCTTTTAAAGTCAACAAAGAGTTTGATCCTGTGGTAGCACCCATTACTGTAAAGAAAAAAGAGGATTCTGCTGCCACCCAGTTTGCTGAGGAGATGAAGAAGATTTATCAGCAGACCCAAACCACACTTGAAAAAGCTGTGGAAGCCATAAAAAGGAGCTATGACAAATGTCACCAAGAGGCTATAGAGTACAAGCCTGGTAATAAGGTGTGGCTTGACTCAATGAACCTTCACCTTCCCCAACCAAAGAAGAAACTGGATGACAAGTGTGTAGGACTGACTCTTCAAAGTCATTTTCAAACTTGGCATCTCTTCATATTGTCTCAAACTTCTGACAAACTGGAAAATTCATGACTGATTCAATGAGGTTTTCTTAACTCCTTACCACCCTCCTGAATTTTTGAACTAAGAACAACCACCTCCACTGCTACCTGATCTTATTGACAGACAAGAAGAATATGAGGTTGAAGCAATTCTGGACAAACAAACTAGAAAAGTTGGCTGTGAAGAGAAATTACTGAGTACCTCATCAAATAGAAAGAATATTTGAACAAGGAAAATATATGGGTAGTGAAGTCAGAACTTGACCATGCTCAAAGTGCAATAGGGGACTATGAGGCAGACTGGAATGTGATGAACCAGCAGACAGAGGTTGTAAAAATCACACCATCTCCAGCTGATTTACCAGACACTCATCAAGCTGAAATGTTCAAAATGTTTAAAAAGAAATTTGGCCCTGACACTGGAAAAGAGATGGATGACTCGATCTATGATGATTCAGAAGATGATGAAATAGTGGAACTCCAGTTGAAATGTCTTCAAAAGGTTTATAAAGACTGGAACAGTTTCAGTTCCAAATACTTTACAGAATACAAGTCTGACAACAACTCAGTCAGAACAACCAAGTCTTAACAGGGGAGTAATATTATAATTTTTCCTTTATCTCATCTTATCTTCAGTGTCTATGTAACGAGCATGCTGATGGAAACCCGACTTCCACTCAACCCAACAAACCACAGCCTGGAAACCTCCGGATTCTGATTCCCAGTTTCTATTTCATATTCTATTTCATATTCCATTTATATTTCACTTCTCCATATTAATTTATCAATAGCCCAACATCGGTAGCAAACATGTCATCAGACCCCATCAGCTACCGACTGGTAGAATACATCCTCCGACAACCCTAGAATGTAGACCACTCCGAGTAGGAACTAGATTGGACTCCTAACTAGTATATAAGCCTTAGAATTACACTGTAGATACTCAGTTCAAATATCAACTTGGTTCAGCCCAATCTCTCTCTCTGACTCTTAAGTCACACTCTCGTTCTCCAGTCTGCGGAACTCTGATCCGTTGGACTTATCTCTTGCCTTGTCTCTGCCACTCCACGGACTTCTGTCTGTATCCATCTTAGGGCTTTGGCTCAGGGGTGACATTGCTAATAGCTTTGCCTATGCCTGATGCATCCTGCGGCATTCTGCTACGTGCACTTACTGCCGCAATCCTATTGGCACGATCCTAACAGTATATTCAAACTCAAACCCTTGAGTTGAAATTTTCTTCTAAAATCATGTCTTCTACCTTCACCGTCCCTCCAGAAACCAGCCGCAACTCCATGGCCAACAACCGAACCTATACCATGGACAATATCCCTGCCTCTACCTCAAAAGAGGGTCCCCTTCTCTTTGGATCGGATTCCGCCCCTTACCAACAATCCCGTAGGGAAACCTATCTCCACAGTGGCTTCACTGCTCGCCAATCCGATGCTAACCGATCGCCTAACCCCTTCCTAGCCCAGCGATCAGAATCCAATGGCTGGGGCGAGTATCGAAGTGACCCCCCACAGAATCCAACTACATCTCTGTTTGATGACATCCAAGGTCACGATGATGACGACAACCAAGGTTCAGAAGATGGGGAATTTCCCCCTCATATGCCAATGAATGCCTGCGGACACCCATTGGGAAATCCTGGCAGTGGCCCACCCAACCCTGGTGGTCCTGGTGGTCCCGGCGGTCCTGGAGGAGGACCCAACAACAATCCTGGTAACAATCCTAACCCTCCCAATAACGACGCCCAGATTCTCATTCAGCTCATGAATGTGCTCCGTGGCATCTCCGATGCTGTCAATGGCAATTGACAACGTGCTGTATGCACCAAGGTCAAGGAACCAGATACCTTCGACGGTTCAGACTCCCAAAAACTCAAAGCCTTCATTGTCTCCCTCCAGTTAAACTTCAATGACCGTCCCGATGCGTTCTGATCGGACATGGCCAAAGTCAACTACGCCATCTCCTTCCTCTCTGGTGTCGCACTCGACTGGTTCGAACCAGATATCCTCCACCCTAACCACCACAACCCTCCTGCCTGAGTATACTCCTATGCCACCTTCCTTTCAGAACTCTGAACCAACTTTGGCCTCTTCGATGCCATTGGAGATGCTGAAGATGAACTCGAAAACCTTCGGATGCACGACGGAAACCACATCATGAAGTATATTGTTAAATTCAATCAGTATGCTGCCATTATTGGCTATGGTGACAACTCCCTTTGTCATGCCTTTTATCGTGGCCTTTGCTCCCGCATCAAGGATGATATGGCTCACCACAGGAAACCCAATAATCTCCGTGATATGCAGAACCTCGCTCAAGAGCTCGACACTCACTACTGGACTTGGAAAGCTGAAATCTCCTGAGAAAATCGCAGTAATCCATCTCCCTCTTCCAGCAACAGCAACAAGGTGAAGGGTTCTAATTCTTCGTCTCCCAACTCCAACTCCGTGAACCAAAAGTCCTCCCATTCAGGCTCCATGGGATCATCTTCGTCTTCCCCCAACAACTCTTCCTCTTCCAACCCTAAGCCCTATGCTGACAAGCTAGGCAAAGATGGCCGTCTTACTCAAGAAGAAAAGGACCGCCATCGGAAGAATAACCTCTGCATGTTCTGCAGAGGTAAGGACAAGACCAAAGATTGCAACAAGCGCAAAGCTGCGGCCTCTGCTCAGGGTCATGCAGCTGCAGCTACTCCTGCCCCTACTCCTGAGTCCACTGCCTCTATTGAAACGGTTCTGTCGGAATTGGAAAACTAGAGAGCAACCCTGTATCCTCCACACTAGGACAGGGTTGCGTTGACTGTCACAGTGCACTGGAGATCGTAACCCTCAACACTGCCGCTCTTTCCAATCATTCCCTAACTGTCTCTCTCTCATCTGAAGTCAGCTCCGGATCGGAGTCCAACGGTTCACTCATTTCTACTATCCTTCGTTTTCTTGCACTCGTTGATTCCAGCTCTAGCCACTGCTTTGTTGATTCGAAGTATGTTGAGGATCACAATCTCCTTACCAAATCTATCCCCCCTGTCCAACTTCAGCTTCTCGATGGCTCTGTCAGATCTCACATCTCCCAATCTATTTCCCTTCCAATCCGTTTCCCTTCTAGAGACATCCTTCCTATTGACTTCTACATCACTCGTCTAGATTCATCTTGTAACGTTGTTCTGGGATACAACTGGCTCTCCCGCTACAATCCATTGATTGACTGGATAAAGCACAGTATCACTTTCTGTTCACCATTATCGGTTGTTTCTTCTTCAAGTGCTTCCATGGCTGCTGACACACATGTGCCAGTCTGCTCGGACTCTTCCAGTCTAATCCAACCATCCCAATCATCATCTTCCACCCCAAAATCGAGATCCCGATGGGCTCCACCGCCTTATGAACCTATCTATTCCTACCCTACCATTTCTTCCTTTGGTGCTTCGGCCGCCCCCAAGATATCTATTATTTCGGCTGCCGCTTTTGTCTGAGCCTGTGTGGAAGAAGGAGCTCAGCAGTTCACATTGCAGCCTTCTATGCCTAGTGTTAGTGGCAAGGCTACCTCCGTGGCACCCACTGACCTATCTGATGTCCCACCAGAGTACCACGAGTTTGCTGATGTATTCAGTGATTCCCTTTCTGAAAAACTCCCCGAGCATCGCCCTTACGACCTCAAGATCAATATTGAGGAAGGCTCCACCCCTCCACTTGGACCCATCTATTCCCTTTCTGAATCTGAACTAAAAGCCTTACGTGAATTTATTGACGATAACATCTGTAATGGTTTCATCACTCCTTCCCACTCTCTGCATGGAGCTCTGGTACTGTTTGTCAAGAAGAAAAACCGGTGAACTTAGACTCTGTGTAGATTATCGTGGCCTTAATAAAATCTCTAAAAAAGACCGTTACCCTTTGCCCCTGATTTCCGACCTCCTCGATTCTGCATGTTCCACTCGTCTCTACACCAAGCTAGACCTTCGCCATGCCTACCATCTCATCCACATAGCCGAGGGTGATGAATGGAAAACCGCTTTTCGGACTCGCTATGGCTCCTTTGAATGGCATGTCATGCCATTTGGACTCACCAATGCTCCCACAGCTTTCCAACGTTTCATCAACGACATCTTTTCTGATATGCTTGATGTATCCATCGTTGTATACCTTGACGACATCCTCATCTACTCTGACAATCCCGAGGATCACCGAAAACACATACGTGAAGTCCTTCACAGACTCAGGGCTAATGGCCTCTACTGCAAGGGTTCTAAATGTGAATTCCATCAGGACTCCGTCAAATATCTTGGTTACGTCCTCTCGCCCGAAGGCTTATGCATGTCCGAAGACAAGGTCAAAGCTATTACCGACTGGCTGGTTCCGCACAAGGTCAAGGATATCCAATCCTTCCTCGGCTTTGCTAATTTCTACCGCCGTTTTATTCATGAGTACAGTGAAATCATCCTGCCCTTAACACGACTCACTCACAAAGGAACTCCGTGGAAATTCGACGACGAATGCCTATCTGCTTTCAATGAGTTGAAGCAGGCTTTCACTCATGCTCCTATCCTCACCCACTGGCTTCTTGACTGTCAACTGGTTGTGGAAACCGACGCATCTGACTATGCTATTGCTGCCATCCTATCCATCTATCTAGAGGATGGTGAGATCCATCCAATATCCTTCTTGTCCCGGAGTCTCCACAGTGCTGAACTCAACTACGATACGCACGATAAAGAGCTTCTAGCCATCTTCAAAGCTTTCAAATATTGGCGTCACTACCTTGAAGGCTCCGTGGAAGCCATTGACGTTGTTACAGATCACAAGAACCTTGAGTACTTCTCTACTACCAAGGTCCTTACCTGACGTCAAGTGCACTGGTCCGAATTCCTCTCTCAATTCAACCTTGTTATTCGGTTCCGACCGGGTAAACTTGGTGGGAAACCGGATGCCCTCACTAGACGATGGGATGTCTACTCTAAAGAGGAGGATAGTCAATATGCTCAAGTCAATCCCCACAATTTCTGACCTGTTTTCACTCAAGAACAACTCTCCGCTTCACTCCATGCTACATTCCTTGAAGGCTCTGCCTTACATGCTAGTGCTATCATGGACATCGACAAGCTCCACTCTGATATCAAGAATGCACAGCCATTGGATTCCGCTGCCACCAAAGGCCTCCGACTCACATCTTCCCCTTCCAACTCCTCTCAGTGGTCCGTGGATGAATCAGGACTACTACGTCTTGACAGTCGCATTTATGTCCCGGACTCCGATGATCTCCATCTTCGCGTTCTCCAAAACAATCATGACCACATCTTGGCAGGTCACTTTGGTCAAAATCGGACTCTTGAACTTGTCCGACGGAATTACACCTGGCCACAGATGTGTGAATATGTTCGCCACTACGTTAAATCCTGCACTACCTGTGGACATAACAAAACACCTAGACACTGCCCTTTTGGCTTACTCAAACCTCTGCCGGTCTCAGAACACCCATGGGATTTCATTTCTATGGATTTCATCGAACAACTACCAGATTCCAATGGATTCACTGCCATCCTCGTAGTCGTTGACCATGCAAGTAAGCAAGCAATTTTCATCCCTACTCATGACACCATCAACTCCGAGGAGCTTGTCTGGTTATTCGTTAACCATGTGTTCACTAAGCATGGTGTTCCCAACCATATAACATCTGACCATGGCTCCGAATTTGTCTCCCAGTTCACGTGCGCTCTTGCCAAAGCTTTGGATATGGAGCTTCACTTCACTTCTGGATATCACCTGGAGGCTGACGGACAAACTGAACGTGCTAACCAAACTCTGGAACAGTACATCTGTATCTACTGCTCCTACCAAGAAGACAATTGGGATACCTTACTCCCCATTGTCGAGTTTGCTTACAACAATGCTCCCAATGCTTCCACCAGAATCTCCCCATTCTTTGCTAACAAAGGCTATCATCCTAATATCACCATGCATCCTGAACGCGATATCACCTCCACTCAGGCCCGTGACTTCATCGTTAACCTCGATGAGCTCCACCAATTCCTTCGAGATGAAATCACTTATGCTCAATCCCATTATAAATTCCAAGCGGACAAGTGACAGTCCCCAGCTCCTGAATTCAAGATAGGCGACAAAGTCTACCTCAGTTCCAAACATATCAGGACTACTCGCCCTACTGCGAAATTTGCCGAGAAATTCCTAGCACCATTCAATATCATTGCTCAGCCCAGATCCCATTCCTTCACTCTCAAACTCCCATCGGACCTCCGCTCCATTCACCCTGTATTTCATGTCTCCCAACTTGAATCCGTGGAGACCAATACTATCCCTAACCGTACCCAACCTCCTCCACCTCCAGTTGAAGTTGACGGTGAAGAACAGTATGAGATATCTCAAATCCTCGACTCTAAACTTGGCCGTCGGTTCTGCTGTCCACTCCTATACCGAGTCCAATGGTTGGGTTATGAAGGTACCAATGAAGAGTTTGCCTGGATCCCTGCTACAGAATTCTCCACGGACGAATATATCGAAGACTTCCACCAACATTACCCAGACAAACCAGGACTGCTATTCAAAGTCACCATGCACAAAGCCTCCCTCAAACCCTCGCCCATTGTTTCTTGACCTACCCATAACTTATCGGCTCCCTACGGTCTCTGATCCTCGAATTTCAAATCAAATCCTGGAAAACTATTGCAAATTACCTTCCTAATTGGGAATGGAACCCATTGGATGTCTATTTCTTGCCTTCCTTCTCCCTCTTACTCCCTCAAGCCTACAAGCCAAGATATATAATTATTGCCACTAGGGCCTACACTATCAAAAACATGTACAACAAGACAACATCCAAAAAATAATGCAAGTCCAAGGGTGCCTAGGATTCCATGTGCACCAACTCTCCCATCACCACATCCTCGTCCACCCTATCTTCCCTTCCACTTCCTTCCTCCTCCTCATCACTCATGACAATAAGCTCCAGCTCATCCAGTGCCGGAACTCTGATGGCACCTGCACCCGGGCACATCTCATCCCTCCTCTTCTCCTCGGGATCCAATTCCCCTTCAGAATCCTCTACCAAAAACTCCTCTGCATCATCCAAATACCTCTTCCACAATGCTCACTCAATCCGACGGCCTCCGAGCGCATAGAACTTGTCCCTTGTGTCCAAGAAATGGTCATGATGTTTGATGGCCAATTGAAGACCGTCCTTCCCGAGACAGCCATACCAAACTTGCATGTTGGCGACCTCAAAGGGATCCACTGCGTCGAGAGTTTTGGTACCCATCACATGGGCATTCCACATCTGGGCAATGTCCTTGTCAAGTCACGTACGCATCACAATCCATAGGGCCTCTGAGTTCATGTTCTTGAGGTTTCTGAGCTCGACCTTAGATGCCGCCCATTCCTCCCTAAACTCCTCCTCGACAAAATCCGACGGCCATTCCGGAGCATCACCCTCATGAAAATCATCAACCAAGTCATCAACGCGGCTTCCGAGGAAATCCACCTTTCCCTCTACCCTCTCCAAGCCTTCCTGAAAATCGTCCATCTTGTCGCAAAGTTTTTGTAGGAGGTCAATGACCTCACTGGACCCCGTGGATCCCAAACCTTCACCTTGTGGAAACATGCACTTGCTCTTCTTCAATTTGCACCATTCGCAAGTACGCCCATGGCGAATGAAACATTTTACATCGTCCGCCTTACAACATCCACAATGCTCTATGCACCGTCAGCAAAATAGCCGGAACCCATGGAAGAACCTACCATTATCCTTATATTCCTCATCATCTGCCTGCATCTCAGGCTCGGTCTTCAACTTCTTCAACGGCTGCCCCAACGGCCCTGTGACTTCCTCCTCTCCACTCAATACCGCCGCACTGGACTTGGCCTTCCTCTTCTTTGAATTCCCTGTGGCCTCCAAATCTGTCGCCTTACCCTTACCCTTCCTATCCTTCCTCTGCTTTACCAACTTTTTTAACGCCTTCCCCTTCGGGTCCTTCTCCCGCTCGTCATCTCCATCGGACCCGCTACCAACCTTGCTCCCCTCACTCCCATTGCCACCTTCCTTCTCCTTTGCCTGCTCCTTCTCAGCCTCTGCAGCCTTCTGAGCCTCCAAGGCCTTGGCCTCATCCGCTAACTTCTTCTCTGTGGTTTTCCTCTCCTCCAAAGCCCTTGCCTCTTCTTCCAATCGCTTCGCCTCTGCCTCTTCCTCTTGTCGCTTCCTCTCCATGGCCTCCTGCTCCTCCTGCTCCTTTTTTGCCTTGGCTTCAGCAACCCGCTTCTCCCATGCCAACTTCTTCTCCCATCTCTCCAACTCCTGGGCCTGTTTCTTCTCCTCCTTCAGCTTTTGTGCCTTCCAAGCTTCATGGGCCTCCGCGGCGTCCTCCCTCGCTTTTTCCGTGGCATCCCGCTCATTGAAGAAAACTTCTAGTTTTTCTGGGCAAAGATTGTCGGGTGTCAGGGTGGGCTCATAGGGCTCAGGAGTTACGGACAAACGATACTCAGCGTTAGAGGACATAGCAAATGTTGATGACAGAGTTAGGAAAAGACACAGAGATGGTGGTGGTTACAGGTCAAGAGTTGAAAACTCACATGACCAACCAGAAAAAATTCCATGCGGACACACTCGGCCATCAGGATCTGCATCCTTGAGGGCAAGAATGCTAAGGGGGGGATACTGTAATGAGCATGCCAACGGAAACCTGACTTCCACTCAACCCAACAAACCACAGCCCGGAAACCTTCAGATTCTGATTCCCAGTTTCTATTTCATATTCTATTTCATATTCCATTTATATTTCACTTCTCCATATTAATTTATCAATAGCCTGACATCGGTAGCAAACATGTTATCAGACCCCATCAGCTACCGACCGGTAGAATACATCCTCCGACAACCCTAGAATGTAGACTACTCTGAGTAGGAACTATATTGGACTCCTAACTAGTATATAAGCCTTAGAATTATACTGTAGATACTCAGTTCAAATATCAACTTGGTTCAGCCCAATTTCTCTCTCTGACTCTTAAGTCACACTCTCGTTCTCCAGTCCGTGGAACTCTGATCCGTTGGACTTATCTCTTGCCTTGTCTCTGCCACTCCACGGACTTCTGTCTGTATCCATCTTAGGGCTTTGGCTCAGGGGTGACATTGCTAATAGCTTCACCTACACCCGACGCATCTCGCGGCATTCCGCTACGTGAACTTTCTGCTGCAATCCTATTGGCACGATCCTAACAGTCTATCTCTATCTAATCTTTTATCTTAATGCTAGGACTCTTAGTCATTTACCTTACATCATCACCATGCCTTTACTGAGATGACTCTGGCAATCTACTGTGACATACAGACATCTTATTCTTTTTATTGTTTCACACATAGTTACTAAACAAACATTGTATTGTAGTTCTATTATTAGCATACTCAAAACTATACATAAGTAGCCTCAGCTATGGCCTTGAGCTCCAGCTTCAGTCTAAAGTTTATTCTACCCAACTTGTATTAAACTCACTCTTTGCAATCTTGACTTAGTTGTTATACTGAAACTCACATTGCTTACAACATTGGTGATTGTCCAAACACAAGACAGCCTGGTTGTGTGATCTTATTTGTTAAAGTTGGTTGCTAACAGGCTTAAGGATGTTAGCAAAGATTATAATATTGTCTAGTGTGATGAGGCTGAGCAAGCTGTCTCATATGTCTCAGTTCAGTATATGCAGGTTGTCCTGAACTGTTCATCATGTGAGTATAAATGTAATCCAGCTTTTGCAACAGTGTACTTTTATCAACATGTGTGCTGTAGCATCCTCAGTTAATCATTATGTGAAAAAGGAGGTTTTTGATCTTTGGATGTAGTGTGTTGGTGATACAATAGCTGAGCATATCTGTATGAACATATCTGATAAAGGTCTTCCAAAGGCTCACAGAGGAGATAAAGTGGCCACTGTAGCACACAGAATGGTTCAATGTCAGGATGTAGTGATATATGTTAGTCTTCATGAGACTGGTGATGAGGAGTTGTCAGGTTGCATGAAACACAATTGTAGGCACTCACAATCATATTATATTGTCCAGAAATACCATTTTTGCTCAAAAGTGCTTTTGAATATCTTTGATTGTCTTAAAATGAGTGTGATAGTAATCTCTATAAAGGTTACAATTGCATAGTGAATACCTTTAATGTAAGACTGGATATGCTGACACCATCCCAGAAAGTGTGGCACCAGATACTCATCTGGCATCACATAGGCATGATATGAATGAAACAGAAGTGCTATGGCTCAAAGACATGCAGGTGTCTGATGGATAAGCACCTCTTCAAAACATCAGATGATGCAGAGGATATGATGAGGAGACTTGACTCATGAGAACATAAAACCAGAAAAGACTGCAAGTGTAATGATTGCCATGATGACCAGCTACACAAAGGATGTGAGAACCTGAACAAATGTGCACAGATGGCTAAACACCTACTAAATGGCCTGGCAGAAAAATGGGACTCCCAAAGACCAGATCAGAATGATCAGCTGAGTTTGACCCCAGAGGAGAAAGCATAAAATCAAAAGGCAAGAGAGGAAAATAATTTGATATGCTTTGACTCTGATATTGATCAAGAGAACTCGCTATCAGACAGAATATGCATCTTCACATCAGGATGGGATACATGCTCTAGGCCTGCACAGAGGGATGACACAACAGACAGGCATGATGATGGAGCAATCACCATTTCTATAGCCTATACAGATGGCAGCACCTATGATAATAGCACAGCAAATGCACAAGCCAGGGCTGAAGTCTGGTTTGGAGAGGGTGATAAACAAAATATCCATGTACAACTCCCAGGGCCATACCAGATGAACAATGCAGCTGAGATATGTGCAGTTCTTGAAAGAGTTCTAGTGGCAGTCCAAGAAGAAACCATACTAACAATTTTCAACCCTAAATATGTGATAGAGGGCCTGTGCTTCCATCTGAAATGCTGGGAAGATAATGGATGGATGAGAGTGTCAAACAGTGATGTCTGGAAGGCAACAGTAGCAGCACTGAGGCAGTGGAGAGCCCCAATATTCTTCCAGTGGACAAAAGGACACAATGGAAATGAAGGGAATAAAGGAGCTGATGCACTGGCAGAAAAAGGCATGCAAGTAAATGAAGACAGTGCTACACCTGCAGACATAGAAATAACTCATGAATTTGATGTGGAAGGTGTATGACTGTCAATGATGTCTCAGAGCTGGGCATACCAACATATACAGAGTATAAGAGAGATAGAGGAATGGTGGTCTGCTCAGAACATGGTCCAGCAAGTACTGGCAACTGTCACTGACATCAATGGAGTAGAGCTGATCCCATCAAGACTATGGAAGTCCATCTGACATAAGGATGTCTTGAGACCTATGTGAGGGTTTCTGTGGAAAGCATTGTAGAGCACCTTCAAGATTGGGGCTTTCTGGGAGTGATTAGGCCTTCAATATGCAATGATCGGTGAATGCCCAGGATGCAGAGTGCAGGAATCTATAGAACATATATTGGTCAAGTGCTCTATTACAGGGCAAGCTACTCTGTGGAGCCTTGCCAGAGAATTATGGGAGAAGAGAGGACAAAGATGGATCCTCCCCATGTATGAGGTCGCTTTAGGAGGCACACTCATACAGATCAGAAAAGAAGATGGGACAGTTGATAGGCTGGCAACATGGCTATATCAGATTCTAGTGATGGAGATAGTTCACATGATATGGAAAATACGATATCAGTGAAGGATCCAGAAGGGTGATGAAGACCTGATACAATGGCATACTGAGGATAAGATCCAGAACCTCTGGATAGACACCATGAATAAGAGGCTGATGGTTGACCAGTTATTGGCCAACAGGAAGAAGTACGGCTCGAGAGTGATGGCAAAGGCCAAGATACTTGTCACATGGAAGGGCATGCTGCAAGATGAGAAGAGCTTGCTGGAAGATTGGATAGATCAAGGTGGGGTTTTAATGGGTATCATGCCAGTCTGGTGGAGGCCAAGAGGCAGGTACCAAGCCTCATATAAACTAGGATAGTTGTGTGTAATGTATTTCCTCGTATAGACCTCCCAGTTTGGCTTCTCGATTAGGACATCTCTCTCTCTCCCTGGGCACACCCCACACCCAAATAAGCGATCCAGATTAACATAGTTAATTGCGGGCTGCTATGGACATTGTGACATGTTCTACAAAAAATAAATAAATAAATAAATAAAAGTTACAATTGTTTTTTTTAGCCTTTTTATGTTCAAAGATTGTCCACAGCTTCTCTCCATATAATGGTGATATGTGAGTGGGCATACTATATGAGTCACAATGAGAATGCATAGTAGAATATATAAGACCACAAAGGCCTCAGCTTATGGCATGATGAGGATATGCTGGCAGTTACCTTACACTCTGCTCCTTTGCAATTTTGTTCAACATATGTTTGGTTTTATTGAATGTGAAAAGATCTAATGTGAGACTCCTTTGGCAAGGGTAAGTAGATTTCTTGACATTGAATTTTGATACCTTACTTCTGTTGCAGCAGCTGTTTTAGCACTGTACCCTCTAGAGGAAATTTCAAGGCTATTGAGGACTTGCCCATAATCTCTCTATTGAGCTTCTCAAAGCATTAGTTGCAGCATTGGAGTGAGTAGCACCTCAAGATGGCACTTTTCATGACTCTTATGGCAGAATTTGAAAGCTGTATTTAGTGTTTCAGTGAGAATTAACAAATTGTTTGGAAGATCTTACACTGAATTTCAATCACTTTATTGAGAGGGCACAGAACCTCAAGCTCTCACTCATCACTCACTTTGTTGTAGCATCCTATTATCAACACCACTTGCTTTCTTTAGGGTTTAGCTCTCTGCCTCTCTGCCTAAACACCATGGTTCTGAAAAATAGCCTTGAGGTAGTCTGGTAGCAGATTTGTTAGGGATTTTGTGATTCTGTTTTTATTGGAAACAGGCTGACACTTTTTGATGAGTTGTACTTACTCAAGATTGTCATTATCCACCTTTTTACATTTTTGTGCTGACACTGCTGTCTCCATCATCTGCAGTTGATATTATTCAACTGGTGCAAGAATATGATCTGTTATTGAACAAGTCTGGCATGTATGCTTAGTTCTCAGAGCTCTTCATAGTTGTTGAATAGTTTTGTGGAAGATAGATTTTTTGGAAGTGGTGGCATATGTTTATAACTCTCAGCAGGTTTCATATCAGGGATGTACTTTTTGTACTTATGACTTTTTATGTTCTCCTTCAACATTTCTGTTGTTGCCCCCTTGTTTGTCATGCTCTGGCTCATCCTTCACACTGTTCTCTTGTGATGTCTGTATACTGGCCTTGAGGTTCTCATCCATATTAACATCTTCATCTATTTTATGAGGTGGTTTGGTTGGCTCATCATCATTTAGGTGGAGTTGTCCTTCCAGTCCCAAGTTGTCCATATTGCTGTCTAGTTGTGACATTGATGTACTTGCATTGCTCCTGATGATGAGTCATCTATGTTGCTATTGAGGTCTAACATGTGCATACTGGTCTGTCTTCATTCTACTGCTGAGTTATTCTGCTTCTCATCTGTGTCACCAATTTAGATTGATGTCACTTTCTCTATCCAGTGGACTATTATCATAGTCAACTGTACTATGGTCATAAGGATCTAAGTTAATAAAATTGTTATGCACCAACTTGACAAATAATGTCAAGTAAAAACTGTCACTCATGTTCAGTGAATTAGTATGATGCAGACAAGGTTTGATGTGAGTAGTTAGCTTGTAAGTCCTTAGTCATGAAGCAGAGAGTTCAAGTAAAGTTGGGTGTATATAACTTTAGCTGAAGCTGAGACTTAAGGCCACAGTGGAGGCTGCTTAAATACATGTTAGACTATGCTAATAATAGTACACTACAACAAGTAAAGTATATGGTAATAATGTGTGAAACAAAAAGAAACAACAAGTCACAGTATAATGCCAGAGGTAGCTTGGTAGTGGCATAGTGATGAATAATGGATATTATAAAGAGTCCTGATGCTAAGATAAGATGAAGATAAATGCTGAAGATAAGATACAGGAAAGAAAACTGTAATAAAAATAGTCCAATGAGTAGGCTGGATCATTGAACATATTCTCCACATGTTTGAATTTAGAGATGACATTTAACACAATGTCCTAATAGCTGAGCACAAGTGAGCTTGTGAGGGAAAGACTATCATAATCCTGTATGTGATGACATGAAGGCATTGTGTGAAAATGCTGGTGATAGCAAGGAGTGCATCAAGATACTGCCTGCACCATCCTATTTGACCTGATATTTGATTTTTAAGAGTGTTTGAAGTTGGCACAACTTTGTCTAAGGGTCAAAAGAATAAAGGCCTGTGTTTGTGCCTGGGGATGACACACACTGTAAATCAATGAGGATGAGCATGGCCTGTAAGTCACTGAAATGGTGTTCTTTATTGTGCTCTTCTTTGTTGTGCTCATCTTTCTCATTGCTGCTCTCATTGTCCTGACCACAGTCAATTTCTGGTATGTCTAAAGAGGATAGCATTGACATGAGACCTTGTATTTCAGCAGAGAGTGCCAGTATCTGAGATTCCACTTGTGCAGATTATTCTCTTCTGGTTTCAGGCTTGTAGTGGGAAAAGAAAGTCCTACAAGAAAGAATGTGGACACATCCTCTTTTTTGCAGATGAGTTGTCTCTCTATTAGCTTGAAACAATGCAACAGATTGCTGAAAAAGTTATCAATGATGATGACATTTGCCATAATGCATAGAACATGTATCTATATATTGTTTTATGGCACAGATTCTGTTTGGTCTGGTATAGAGCACAGATCATTAATGTCCATACTACACAGATATGAAGAGATATTAGAGGTGTTCTCCAGTCTGTATTTGCTGTGACTCACAAAAGACATGGTTGTAAGCAGTGGAAATATAATGTGGATGTTCAAGAGTGTTAGTGGTAATATATATACTGCAGCATAAAATATGGCCAGTATACATGTCTCTCAGTGTCTTGATGAGTTGGTTATAGTTTGGGTGTTTCATATATTCACTGTATCCAAAGTTATCATGGGTAAAAAAGAGATAGTGGAGAATAAGTATTCACCTGCTGAGGTCTGTAAAAAAGTGCTCATCACATCCCTAGTGGTGCATTAGTAGTGTTCTGAGAGTACAAGCAACAAGACTTGTCAGTGTAGCAGATCTAAACTGATGACATGAAGGTCAGAACTATAGAGGGTAGGTAAATATAAAAATATGAAGTGAGAATGAGAAACTGTATAAACCTCCTCAGTGCACAAGAGAACAATATAGCAACTGAGAAGAAGAGAGAGGTAAAGATATATATGTAAGTGTCTATCAGATCACATGATAAGCATGTAATCTCTACATGGTACACATACAGAAAAGAGAGAAGTCCATCAAATAAAACTATAGTTGTCAAGCTTTTTGAGGGATGTAAACCATTTAACATAGGGTAAGAATGTGCAGAAAGATGCTGAAACAGTCTGGAAGGGGGAATATAGCCTGGACTTGTGCAGAGTCATGCCTAATTAATATGCCAAGAGCACACACTTTGGATCCCAAGTATATCTAGATCCACCTCCTCTTCAGGCAGTTCTTTTCATACAAGAACTATGTCAAATGCAGCTGGTGTTTCCTTCTTGTGTCCTCAAGCAGGTTGTGGCATTATTGTATGAATGAATAGAGTCTATTGTAATTGATTTCAAGACCTTAGAAGTTGGTAGGATGAAGATACAGAGCATTTGTAGATGCCATATGTAGCTGACTCTGACATCCAAAAATCTGGTGGTACCTTATTGAGATGTCACTAAACTTAAGTGTTATATAAACAGGAATACTTAACAATCATGATAAAATAAAAGCTTGTGCAGCATTATCAGGTTGACATCAATACTAAGCATCTTTCAAAGCAGTTGGTGGCCATAATACATGAAGAAAAAGATCTCTGGGAGGAGAGGCAGTACAAAGAATGAACATGGAAATCAGGCCTAAAAATGAAAGAGCCAATGAGAAGCAAGAGTTGTGTAGCCAATGAGAGCAGCAACAGAAGCAGGTTCTAACATCCACCTGTTGTATAGTAGATGTTTTCTTAAGGAATTCTTTTATAAGCCTCTCTAATATCTGATACTTCTCTTCCATGAGGAGTCTTTTTAGCATCTTCATGTTGTGACAGCAGCTGACAAAGATTAGGTATTCATGATTGCCATCAACTTCTGTGATGAATAGTACACCCATTGGCATAGGAATTAGATCTGGTATTGAGTCCATTATGATGGAAGTTTGGTGGTAAACATGGGAGGACAGTGCAGCATAAAAACTTCTTGAAGTCTCTTCCTCAAGGTCTTTTTGTTTATTTTATCTGTTGACTATTGCTTGATGTACACCACTCCCACTTGGGATAGTGAGGAAGAGCACAGAGATAGAAGGTTCCATTATCTAGGTCTACATCTGCTGGCATACATTGAAGTGCAAGAGGAAGGTCTTTGGGTACTTCCCTAAGATCATCTGGTCAATTGACTTCAATACCATCTTTTAACAGGTTCTGTGCTGGAACTTGGTCTTTCTCTCCAAAGAGGTTGAGGTCTGAAAGTTCTACTTGTTAATATATTAGGTTGTTTTCAATTTAGTGATAAGCTAGACTTATGCTCTGTAAATGGGTTAGCTTCTTGGAAGTGGACTGAAGGTTAGGAATAGATCAGATGAAAGTCCATGCAGATTCAGACGTGTCAGAATGAGCACGTGACCTCAACCTTTTTTGCTTCAGACTTCCAGCATCAGCAAGCAAGCCTCTCCCCTGTATCTATGTTGTGTCTAGCTCATCTCTACCAGCTGGAAAATCGAAATCACAGCATTCCAGATGGCTGAACGACCAAAGAAGTCCGGAAGAACAAAACTTCCAGTGGATCCAGCAAACCTGTGCAAAAGCAAAAGGATGGTCAAGCCTATAGTACATGGGGAAGACTCGCTTCAGTCGAATGCAGCACAAGGAGGTGAGAAGGTAAACACTATAGCAGAGAGGATACACACACTCTCCACTCAAGTAGAGATGGTGGATCTATGACAGGTGGAACCAGGGTGAGCAGGAGACTTGCCTATAGAGGAATTCGAGAGTGACCAAGAGGCCTATGAGATGATTATTGCATACGAACTGCCAGGAACAGGCATAGTAACCCAGCAGAAACCTCTGGCACCCACAACCCCTCCTACATGAAACCAGGTCAAATGACCTAGAGACAGGATGATATTACCATCCCCCAAGGTGGAGAAGAGGCTGAAAAGTGGTCCAGTGGGAAAACTGGACAAAGGTAAAGGCAGGGAGATCCCACCGCCTGAACTGGTAATCCACCAACCCATGCCAGGCCCTTCGAATGTAACCTCCCTTTTCACTAGACCCTCAGTGTAGAACTCTTTCCCTTTCCCCAGAGCACCACAACGCACCTTGGTGGAGTGGACAAAGCGCAAGGAGGAACTCAGGAAGAAAATGAAAAGTGCATATATCCAGCCTTCGAACTTACCTGAGGGATGTGGAGCAATTCTGAGGTCCAGATAGTGGAAAAACCTACCAGGCCAAGGAGTGCAGACCCAACTGCCATGAGGACCCTTGTACCAGCATTGCTCCCATTCATGGACAAGCCAACTCACACTGGGAACACTGCGAGGATGTCTGAGCCCAAGGAAAGGAACTCTGCAACTTCTGGATCTACCTCGGTAGTCCCAGGGAGCCAAGGACAACCTACTGAAGACAAAGCATCTGCCAGGAGACTCACAATGGTGAAACTAGATGAACGGTCAGCAAAGATCCTCGAGGAAGTAAGAGAACAGGCTGAAGTGATATGAGCGGCAGCCAGAGCAGACTGGGAGGCAGTCAAAGAACATAGGGATGAGTTGGAATGTGAACATAACAAGTATGTGAGACAATACCAAGAGTTCACAGACAACAATGAATGGACCGAACATGAACACAATGTGGCCCTCAAAGGTTTAGAGGCAGTAATGGCTAGGCTAGTCAACTAATCGGCAGAGAGTGAGTGTCAATACCTGTACCCGGCTGACCTACATGTCATGCACAACTCCAAGGCCTCCTTTACACAAGGGACCTAGTGACCCTTACAGGGAGCAAAACTATACATATGTGCACCTACATGGTGCCTCACCAAAATCTAGGTGAGGAGAGCAATAACCTTCACTTACACTTCTTTACACATCTACACATGAGTAAACACAATACTCACAACAACCCACAGTGCGCAACTTCATAGCTGAATGCAGCATGGAAACTATCACAGAGTTGAGAACGGAACACCATAGACTACAGGATGCAGTACACCTGCAGGAGGAGCTGGCGATACAAGCCAAGAGGGAGAAACCGAAACCAATCCTCTCATCACTTAAAGGTAACACCTTTGACAGAAATTCTAAGCAAACACTGAACTCTGTCCCAGTCCAAAGCAGCAGCAGCAGCTTGCATATGAGCGTAAGGCCAGGACAAACAGAATTACTGCCATCAGCACTACCTACCACACCTCCAGGCTTCAGACATGTCATCAATCAGATGAGAGAAGACAAAGCGATAATAATGAACCCAACTTTCGATACCCTATGATGCCACATAGACAATGTCAAAGCAGGCACTACAGATGCAGTGAGCCACTTTGATCCATCTGTCATATGCATTCCCGAGGAAGTATTGAAGAATCTTTGCAATAGAATGAAGAAATACATCTCTATCACCTGTTTTTCAAGAGAATACTGCAAGGTGGAAATGGGGAGGATATACAAGTCAAAGGAAGGAAACTTGATCTTGGAAGGAGAAAAGCTCCGGGTGAAAGAGAACACCATCAAGGCACCCGACGAGAATCTCATCAGCTGTGAAACGTGGTCAGATTCTGCAACCAGGGCAATAAAGGTTATCAATAAAGAGCTTGACATGGGCAACAGGAAGAATGGGAAGGTTACTCGATACATAGCGAATCAATACACGCAATACTACATCTACTGGCTCAATTTCAGTGGGCTCCAGAAATTCTTCCCCATACTATGAAAACATGACCCAGCAAGCAGATACAAAGTATGGCAGAAGCGCCACATGATCCAGCTATTTCCCATAGACCAGCAGAGCTGGATGTATGCAGTTTCCCTTTACAGCCTGAAGAGTCTCGAAAGACTACAGCTGGGCCCTTCGTACCAACAACCATTCTTCCTGGGACCTGTGTGGCCCACTCAGAGAATGATTACAGCATCGCCACATGCAAACTTGACTCAAACCAAAGTAAACAAGAACCTGGGCACCCTCAAATGCATGATCTGTGGATCTGATGAGCACCACTTCTTCAAACACCCGAAAAATGTTCCGGGCCTGACAATTTCCTTTCGATGAAACCGTTGGCAAGACAAAGACAGAAATGGATACTGCATTGGGTACAATGGCAGGGAGAACTGCAGTGCCTCCCAGTGCAAGTACAAACATGCTTGCTTGATCTGTGGTACAACTGACCACAACACCCAATGACATGCTTGAAGAACTATTCCCAATAGTCACTCTCTTCAAACACTGGGTATGGAGAAAGATGCTAGAGGATGCTGGCATCTTAGAGGAATACACAGACATCCCAGCTGGCATCAAACACGGCTTTCTAATAGGACTCGAAAAATTCACGCTATCAAAAACCTTCACACCACAAAATCATTCCACAGCGCCTGAACATCTAGCATTCCTGCACAAGAAATACAATGAAGAAATCAAATTGGGGAGGCTGTTGAAGGGATACGATCCCAAAGAACTACAGAAACTGATAGGTAAGAAGCCACCAGGAGCTAAAGGAACACTATACTGATAATAAAACAGGAAATTACTGAACAGCCCTACTCAGCATAGCGGAAACCTGTCCTGGAAAGCTATGAGTAATAGTAAATCACTCCTATCCTAAGACTGCAAAATGTATTGACCTACAAGCTCTAGCAGACCAAGAAACACAGATTCTGATCAAAATAGATCCTAGCATGACATCCATCAACACCATCATCGACTCAAAAAAGTTCCAGTGCACATGGGGCATATTCTCAGAGTGCTACATTATGATTGCAGAAGCACCCCCAGGTACCCAGGTTGCAGTATTTGACATTGAGGCAGCATTTTGCAATGTGCCAGTACACCTGTCAGCAAGACCATTTACAGCAGTTCAGATAGGAGACAAGATTCACCTAGATCCATGCTTGAATTTCAGAGCCTCACCATCACCGGGAATCTGGGGAAGAATAGCAGATGCGATGGTAAAGATTCTGCTCTCTTAAGGTGTTGAAGCCCTCCTCAAATGGGTTGATAATTTCATCTTCTTCTGATACCCCAAATGCAAATGATTAGAAAACACCTACAAATACACATACACCAAAGAGCTTATCTGGGCAGTAGCAAAGAGATTAGGATGGCCATGGGCACCATCAAAATTCAAACCATTTGACATAGAGTTCACCTACATAGGATTCCTTTGGAACATCAAAGAGAAGAAGGTTCAGCTACCAGCAGAGAAGAAGAAAAAATACCAGGTGAAGCTCGAGAGCTGGAAGCAAGGAGAACGGAAGAGCCGAGAAGAGACAGAATCGATTATTGGCACACTCAACCACGTATGTCTAGTTGTACCAGATGGAAGATCAAGGATGCCCAGCTTCTACAGATTCCGGGGCTTGTTCAAGACGACTGGGAACAAATTTATTCAACATACGATTTCATGAACGCTACAAGAGGACGTTGACTGGTGGAAGAACCAATTAGCTAAAGAATTCGTTGGTATCAACATCTGGAAGCCACCACCACCCCTGGATCTTGTGCTGATGGTAGATGTGTTGACCACCTGGGGAATCAGACTAATATTGGATGGGAAATGGCTAGCCTGGGAATTACTAGAAGGATGGAAGTCAGATGGACGAGAAATTGGATGGGCAGAAATGGTTGCAATTGAACTAGCTATATGCACGCTAAAATTGGCAGGCTACAAGAATGTACACATCATCATTTGATCAGACAACCAAGGAGTGGTGGGCACACTCAAGGCAGGATACTCGAGAGGTCCTCAACAGAATGACATCCTATGACGAATCATAACACTCATGCAACAAGAAGGAATATGGATCACAACGGTATGGATACCGACCAAGGAGAACTTAGCTGACGAACCATCAAGAGGAAAATTTGGATCGAAAAAAGATATCTTCCCTTTACCACTGAAAGTACTGAATCACCTGAGAAAATACATATCAAATTCTGTACAGCATAATGATAGCAGATTAGAATAAATGAACAGTTACAAATAAAAATCAGATGAAAGGAAAACAAACAAAGGACAAACAATCAAACCTCCATCAGACTACTACTATCCTTGCAACGACAGAGCTGCTCACACATGCACACCAACCATCAACCAGAAATGAACCATACAATCATAAATGAGGCCATAAGGAGAGCCAAGGAAGCCAGACTGAGAGTGGAAAAGAGAAGAGAAGAGATCAAGGTGAGATGGAACACAACTACAGAAACAAAACAAAGTGCATACAACAAACATTACAGGCAGGAAGGAAACAGCTAAAGAACTAACAGGAAGCGATAACATCAAGACTATCCACCTCAGAGGAAACACTCGTGTAAATGAGACGATAGCAGCAGCATGGGTGAAGAGCACAAAGAACAAGCACCGGGGGGGCCTCAAAGCTTACCTTGACTTCTGTAACAAGCACAAAGTACCAGAGCAGAACCGATTCCCAGCTGAAGACCAAGTACTATGCACCTTTGCAGCCTCATTCGCAGGAACAATGATGGGCGATGCGGTATGATTGAAGCTCAGAGGCATTCGAGCCTTCCACATTCAACACAACCTAACCTACAAGACCTCTATACGACTCAAATACACACTAATTGGTCTAGACAAACAAGCTCCATTGGATAGTAAACAACCAGAATGCCCACCAGTTACGAAGGAGATGCTCAAACTCCTGCATGACAAACTAAACCTCCAAAACACCTTCGACATTGCAGTATACACTCTAGCCACCATGGCATTTTATGCACAGATACGACTGGGAGAACTAATCCCTAAAAAGCAAAATATAAATGCCTTCGATGCCAAGGAACAGCCAACAGGACACCATCTAGCTCCTCCGCATACCACCCATGGATCTTGAATCCTCCACCTCCCTCGCATGAAAGTAAAACAAGTGAAAGGTGAAGACGTCCTGTTAAGCAAACAACTGGGCATCACAGACCCCATTGAGGCATTGAAGAACCACATGGAGAGAAACAAGATTGGAAAGAATGAACCCCTAGCCTCATATCTGTGACACAGAACTGACAGGAGATGTGTCTCTAGAAATGCATTCATCAGGAGGTGCAATCAAGTCTGGTCTACAATGGGTTTGGAGAGATTTATGGGCCATTGCTTCAGAATAGGCAGGACAACATACTACCTAGTATGAGGCATAAATCCGGACGTTGTAAAAGTGCTAGGCCGATGGAAATCAGATGCCTTCCAAAGATATTGGAGAAACCTGAAGGTGCTAGGAATCTTACATACAGAGAGACTGGAGATGACGGCGAATAACCGAGCAGCAGAAAGATACAGAAGAGGAACAAAGTAACGAGGAATAACAAGGCAGAGGCTTGAGCGAGCTCAATTGGGTGAGTCTCATGGAATCCCAGACATGCCTCTGGCTTAGAATCTGATGGGTTGTCCCCTTTAGGTTCCATCTCGTCTCACCACAGGCATTCTGTCCGAAAGAACAGAATTCTCCTCTCTCCACCTCAGCTATTACGGTCTCTGTGATGTACCAGATGTTCAATGCTAGAAGCAATTACACATGTATAATACATTCTATCATATACACATCCTATACACATGTCTCAAGCTCATGCAAATGACAAGCTGAATTGTATAGTGTCTCTGAGTTATGCTAGATTTTTTTTTGTAGAATATGTACTTTTGTACATAGCAGACTGCACTTGATAAGGTCAAACCAGAATGCTCACTTAGGTATAGGGCATACCCTCTAGTGAGATAAGAGAATAAAACTTAGGAAACTTAGACAAAGTGATCAAACCAGGGATCTACATAGGAAAATGTGTTTATGCACAACTATACTAGTTCATGTGAGGCTCTGTGCTGTTCTCTCAGCCATTTCCAGCATGGTACAATACTCACTAAAACCCCATTCTGGTTTATCCAGTCCTCCAGAAGGCTTTTTTTGTCATGTAGCATGCCTCTTCAGGTTGATAGTACTATTGTCTTGGTTAATACTTTTGTGCAGTATCTGTTCTTATTCACCAGCATACAGTTGATAGTCAGCCATCTATTCATCACATTAATCCATAAGACTTATATCTCATCATGCATATGCCAGGCTATAGATGTATCATCTTCTCTGAATCTGTCTTTGGCATCTAATCTTCTATATTAGGTACACCATCTCTCTCATCATTATCCAGTATAATCTTGTTGCTGCCATATTCACATTTCTCTTCACCACCCTAATTTATACCAGTATGGCACCCAGCACTAAGCCATATGTAGGAGAGATCCATATCTGTTCTGTCTTCTCTCAGAGTTTTTGGGCTAAGCCCTATAGTGTGACCTGTCCTTCAATAAAGCACTCCACAAGTATGTGTTCCATTGATTCTATAACTTTACAGTGTGGGCATTCTTCTTTTGCAGTGTATTAGGGTCCTAGCCATGCAATCTTTGAGAATGTTTATTATGTGTTTCACCAACATAAGAAAAATTTTAACCATGTGAAAGCACCATACAAGATAAGCATGAGCTTGTTCAGCTCACACAGCAAGTGGATGCAATTTGCAGAATCATCATCTTGAATGGTGGTTATGGGAAGGAACAGTGGAGTTTGAATTTTATTGAAAATTTATTATTTGTATGTTTGTCAGTAGCTTTCTATAATGCAGTTATGGCTTTCTAAGTAAGATGATATGATCAAGCATTAAGGCTGTGGAAGAAAAATGCACCTGTCACATGGTGCGAAGCAAGCATTGGAGACTGTGAACATAGACAAGATTCTGGTGGTGTGGTGTTTTCTGCCAACAGAGAAGAGTGAGCTAGATGTAATAAACTCAATTGTGCATGCACTGACAGTGATAGCTATAATGACCCTAATGTGAGCTCCAAGTATGTCTTTCCACCTCTCTCTCAAGCTCTCCACCTCCTCAAAAAAGCCAAACAGCACCTTAAACTCCTCCTCAGCTTTGGTGGCTGGATATACAGCCCTAGCATGCACTACTACAAGTACTCTCAGAATGATATCCAGATGCAAGGCTATGTCAAGCTCCAAGCACTGGACATCCATGTGCAGGGTTGGGGCAGGTACAGGTTCCTGATTGCCACAAGCTCCATGTTTGAGAGATGGATATGTTGATCAGTTCTTGGGACAAGGTTGTGGGTTATCAGACAAATCTGTATGTGCTGCTGATTGGTGCATCTCAAGCTGAGGATGGACTGGGTTGAGGAGTGGAGTGTATGATTATAGAGTATAGTCTGAGAGCAGTTGGCAGTCAGAATTCATGACATGACAACCATGTGCTGCATTCAAGATCCTGCATGGGGTAGAAGCCTTGTGGGAAGTACCGGTCTCGGCATTGGTCATTTTGGCATGCACAGACTCTGTGCATGAGTTTATCCACTTGCTAGCCATGGTGTTGGAAGCTGATGTCAGAACTGTGAGGTTAAATTGATGCCTGGACTCTGTTCATCATAACAATCTAGAGATCTTCACAATTGCTAGGTATTTGACATCCATACCTGGCAGGTACACATCTATAGATGTCACAGTATCTGTGACACCTGGGTGCTGCCTAGATGGTGGGTATGGCTCTTAATGTGACAAATACATATCACAAGTACCCATTAGAATACTCTCTTATCTCACCACCTTGCTCTCTCACAGATCTTCCTGGTGCCCAGACATGGCTCAGTCAGTCATTTTATCTTAGTCCTTAGTCTTAGACCTTAACTCTGAACTCACACATATCTACAGTCTCCCTCCACATCAAATCTCCATCTCATAAGCTCAGATCAATATCTTGTGACAAAGATTTTTCCATTGTTTTTCACCTGTTTTCTCACATCTAAAAGTGTTCAAAAGCCTCAGTTTGTGGCTTCAAATTGACCTCTTACTCGCTAAAATTGGCCTTGTTATTGCAGAATCATGGCAGGATCTTTGTTTTGGCAGAGAATGGAGAGCATATTCAAGCTATCTTGAGTTTGAATGGGTGCTTCCTTACATACTTGGTACTCCCTTAAAGCTCTTTTTTGACATATTCTGACACTCCCTTAGTGTCCCTTATCTGTACCATCCTGTGATGTTGCTCCCTGATCATTACTATCACTGTCCGACTTAGGTATCATTTTGTTCAGTGCATATCTTCTTCACTTTTAGGCTGTTTCTCTTTGTTGTTAAAGCATTTGAAAGCTCTCTTCAATACCTTTCAGATGATCTCAGCATATAAGACAGTCAGTGGACACTCATTCTCTGTGCATGTATATCATTGCCAGAGCTGAATAAGCAATCTGAACAAGGCAGAGTTGACACGGAAGAGTGAGAATCTGATTCAGGATTTGGTGAACAATGGGAAACCTCACAGAGTCTATGTATGCATTTTTATTTCAGTAAATAATATTTTTTTTCTCAGAAGACAGCCTCTCCAAGTTTATCAAAAGTAGTTTTGAAACATATTCACATGTTTATCATGTGATGAGAATCAATAGCAAGTGTGATGTGACTGTCCTGCTAGTTGTGCACATTGTCTCCCTACATAGTCAATTCTTTTGCCAATAAACAGTTTGCCCTGCTTGGCAGGGCCATGAGGGTACTGCAAATTCAAGATTACATCCAATATCATATGTATTATATTCACATTTCAAAATAGATACAGATTATACTCAAGAACTTTATCAAGAGGTGTGTCCCTGGAGGAAAGTGGATCACAGGCTGAGTTTCTCGCTGTCTTTCTCACTACTCTGTAAAAACTCAACCTCTTTGCTGCCATTGCAGATCTGGAAGGTGATTATGATTGTAGTGGAATTGAGACTGGTATGTTGATCTATAAAACTTGAAACACAGGTCTGTATCCAAGGTCTCATTGATGATGCATACTACTAGGCATTGCTGTGGTCCACATGGCTCTTTCTCATATTTGATCCACATTCTATGACAAACATTATTCAAAGTATCCATCAAAAGAAACATAACTCACCAGACTAAACCTAGGCATCTCATCATTTTGTCTTCTGTCAACTTCTCTGAAGAAGCCTCAAGAGCATCATTGAGATTGCATTTAAGGTCCATCTGTTCTACCACCAATTCTGCTTCTTTTTCCCCTCTTGATGCTGCAATATGATTCTCATATTTTGACTCCTCCTCCAGCATCAAATGGAGAATCTGAGGAAGGCCAATGGGCTTGTCAGTCTCCTGATGGCATTCTGTTGGGATAGCAATCCCAAGTTAGTGTTAGAATGCACTCAAAGTTTTGGTATTAGTAAGCAGCATAAATATTTAACTGCAAAAGTAGATATACAGAGTAATCTGTAGTAAATTCTAGAAGTAGTACAACATGTATCTAAGTACGACACCTCTCTCTCGAGAGGATAATTAATTCTCTCACTCACATATTCTCCTCTGTACTTCCAACAGGTTATGGGCCCTGGCCTTAACTGAACTACTTACACTGTTACCTACTCCACACTTTTGTACATTATGTGCACATAAAGAACCACATGGAAAGCCAGTCCGTTTATAGAATTGACTCTCTTAAGGGCCCAGAAAATTATCTGACATAGAAGATCAAGATGATCAATATCCTAACTAATTTAGATCTAATTGATTATGCAGATGGAAGCACTCCAGCCCCAGCAGAAGCAGCACTGGTGGCAGATTGAAAGAAGAGCAACAGGAAGGCTCTTTTGACAATAAGGTTGCAGGTTTCAGACAGCCTGCTGATGTATATTGCTGGTTTGAAGACTTTGGCAAAAGCCTGGAAAGCTTTAAAAGACATGTATGAGTCCAGGGGACCCATGAGAATTGTCCTTGTGAGAAGGAAATTCTTTAGAGCTCAGTGTGAAGAAGAAACATAGAGGAACATATTAGGACTATGAGGTCCTATCAGGAGGAGGACTTCTCTATTACACTGCTTACATCACTCTTGGAATCATGGAATTCATTCATTTCATCAGTGGATACTGCAGATTTGAAAGATTTCTACAAATTGATTTCCCAAATTCTCCAGAAAGACTTCTGATCCAACCACAACACTTGCAGCACATGGCAAGAAGAAGTCCAACTCAAAAATCACATGTTATGAATGCAGAGAAACCGGTCACACCAGGGCAAACTGCCCAAATGGAAAGAAGAATTCTGGAAAGTCATGGAAGGGGAAAGGGAAGAGCCAGACCCAGGCACATGTTGTCAAATCAGATTTGGATGAAGAAGATTATGCATTTTGCACTACAGACACTGCACTTGTTATGCTTGCAGGGTCATCATGGCTAGGGGACTCAGGAACAACTAAACATATAGTCAAGAACAGATTGCATTTTTCTGACTATGTTGAGACCCCAGGACATGAAGTTTTTGATGTAGGAAAGTCAAAAGGCTTGGAAAGGGGAACAGTAAAGATTAAAATGGTTGAAGGGGACAAGACTACTTCAGTTACACTGAAGGATTGTATTCACTGTCCTGAGGCACCATTCAATCTTATTTTGCTAGGGTGCATCATGGATGCTGGGTTTGAACTCAAATTCAAAGGATTCTGGATGGATATTATCTCACCATGTGATAAGACAATTGGTCATAGAGATAAGATTTCAAAGCTGTATAGCCTTGACATCATCACACTAGAAATAACTCAAGCCCATGCAATTAAACCGGCCCAATCATAGCAGAAGTGGCACCAAGTGATAGACCACTTAAATATAGGATCAGTAAAGAGACTATTCAGAAAGAAGATGGTCAAGGGTATGGATGTGGATGAGTCAGCTGAGCTCCAGAAGGATTGCAAAGCCTGCATAAAGGCCAAGCATCATGTTGAGCCGTTTCTGCAAGAAGCTCAAAGGGAATACACAAGAATAGGTGAAATGACATTTTCAGACCTATGGGGGCCAGCCTGAACTCAGGGTATCCATGGAGAAAGATATTACATTAGCTTCACAGATAGCAAATCCCAGAGGACAATGTTGTATTTTCTCAAGTCAAAAGAAGGTATGGAGATCCAAAAGAAAATCCAGCAGTACCAGAAATACATCAAAGTCCACAAAGGGGAGGACCTGAAGTTTATGAGGATTGATAATGGGAAGGAATACATTAATGAGGTGGTGAAGGAATACCTCCATGGCAATGGCATTCAGTTGAAACTGACTGCCACATATTCTCCACCCCAAAACAGAATCACAGAGAGAGTCAATTGGACCCTTGTGGAGCATGTGCATGCTATGCTAGAAGAACATCACTTGCCGAAATTCCTATAGCCTAAGGCAGTGACATATACTACGTACCTGAAGAACTGATCACTGACTAAAGCCATCAAAAATGATCTAACCCCTGAAGAAGTGTTTTGGGGCATGAAACTGGACATTTCAACACTCCAGGAGTTTGGAGTAAAGTGCTGGGTGCTGCAGCAAGATAACAAAAGATCAAAACTTGACCCAAAATCAAGGGAGTTCATTTTTACAGGTCTTACAGATGAATCTAAGGCCTGGAGATATTATAATTTTCAGACCAGACAGATTCAGACCTCAAGAAATGTTATATTCCTTGATGACAACACTAAAGAGCCTACAGACAATGACTATATTGTATCCCACCCTTCATCACTCAAGGGGGAGTCAGGAAACAATGTTGAGCAGACTCCAGGTGGAAATGATGACATTTCCAATGATTCCATGGCTGCCAAAATTGCTGAATCAAAAGGGGAAATGTCCCTTGATGCTCTGGCAACCAAATCAAAGCTTCCCATTTGGCATGGAAAGGTGATCGAGCCACAGACCAAATCAGTACAGATCACATCAATCAATCAACCAAGTTATCGGTTGCTAATAATCCAGCTGCAAGAGGCATGAAACCACCAGAATTGCAGTGTGAAATGTCACAGGAACTTTTGAAAACTGCAAATATAGCAGCAGACTATGTATGTCTGGGGGAGACTGCAGATAACCTCAGTGATGAGCCATTAAGCCTTAAAGAAGCCAAAACAAGGCTAGATTGGCATCATTGGAAGAAAGCAATGGATGAAGAATATAATCTATTGACTTCCCTGGGTACATGGCAGTTAGAGGAATTACCCCAGGACAGATCACTTTTAAATTGCAAGTGGACTTATAGATTAAAAAGGGATGGTGATGGGAAAATCACCAGATACAAGGTCAGACTTGTTGTGAAAGGATTTTCACAGGTTCTCGGCATTGATTTCTTCAAGACATATGCACCTGTTGTCAGGCTTGACACATTCTGCCTACTTATGGCCATTGCTGCATAAAGAAACTTGATTATACATGGAATGGATGTTGTTGGAGCTTACTTAAATGAAAAGCTCAATGAATCCATTTACATGGTTCAATCACCAGAATATTCTGATGAAAGTGGTAAAGCGGCACACCTCAAATTGACATTATATGGACTCAAGCAATCTGGCTGAGTTTGGAATGAAAAATTAAAAGCTACATTTTTGAGACTTGGATACACAAGATTGATCAGTGATCAATGTGTATACATCAGACAAGTGAAATCAGGCCCCATAATTATAGCTGTGCATGTAGATGACATGACATTGCTTACCCAGGATGATAAAACCATGTCTAACATGAAAGAAGAACTTAAGAAGAAGTTAAATGTTACAGACATGGGGGAGATTCAACATATATTAGGCATGAAGATAGACAGAAATTGGGAGAAGGGCACTATTACCTTATCCCAGAAGGCATATATTCTTAAGGTACTCGAGAGAATGGGCATGAAAGACTGTAAACCAGTCAAAATGCCTATAGACCCGAATGTATAGCTAGAAAAAATCCTTAAAGGAGATTCCCAAGGTGTTGACACAGCCACCAGACAATATTACCATACTGGTGTCAGATCTCTGATGTATGTGGCAAATGGATCCCAGCCCAATATTGCACATGTTGTTATAGAATTAAGCAAATATGTGCAGAATTCAGCTGCTGAGCATGTCATAGCCCTCAAACGAGTTTTCCGTTACTTGAAGGGGACTCTAGACTTAGGAATTACATATGGAGGGACTACAGATGAACTGATACCTTATTCAGATTCAGACTGGGGAGAATGTGATAGACCACTTAAATATAGGATCAGTAAAGAGACTATTCAGAAAGAAGATGGTCAAGGGTATGGATGTGGATGAGTCAGCTGAGCTCCAGAAGGATTGCAAAGCCTGCATAAAGGCCAAGCATCATGTTGAGCCGTTTCTGCAAGAAGCTCAAAGGGAATACACAAGAATAGGTGAAATGACATTTTCAGACCTATGGGGGCCAGCCTGAACTCAGGGTATCCATGGAGAAAGATATTACATTAGCTTCACAGATAGCAAATCCCAGAGGACAATGTTGTATTTTCTCAAGTCAAAAGAAGGTATGGAGATCCAAAAGAAAATCCAGCAGTACCAGAAATACATCAAAGTCCACAAAGGGGAGGACCTGAAGTTTATGAGGATTGATAATGGGAAGGAATACATTAATGAGGTGGTGAAGGAATACCTCCATGGCAATGGCATTCAGTTGAAACTGACTGCCACATATTCTCCACCCCAAAACAGAATCACAGAGAGAGTCAATTGGACCCTTGTGGAGCATGTGCATGCTATGCTAGAAGAACATCACTTGCCGAAATTCCTATAGCCTAAGGCAGTGACATATACTACGTACCTGAAGAACTGATCACTGACTAAAGCCATCAAAAATGATCTAACCCCTGAAGAAGTGTTTTGGGGCATGAAACTGGACATTTCAACACTCCAGGAGTTTGGAGTAAAGTGCTGGGTGCTGCAGCAAGATAACAAAAGATCAAAACTTGACCCAAAATCAAGGGAGTTCATTTTTACAGGTCTTACAGATGAATCTAAGGCCTGGAGATATTATAATTTTCAGACCAGACAGATTCAGACCTCAAGAAATGTTATATTCCTTGATGACAACACTAAAGAGCCTACAGACAATGACTATATTGTATCCCACCCTTCATCACTCAAGGGGGAGTCAGGAAACAATGTTGAGCAGACTCCAGGTGGAAATGATGACATTTCCAATGATTCCATGGCTGCCAAAATTGCTGAATCAAAAGGGGAAATGTCCCTTGATGCTCTGGCAACCAAATCAAAGCTTCCCATTTGGCATGGAAAGGTGATCGAGCCACAGACCAAATCAGTACAGATCACATCAATCAATCAACCAAGTTATCGGTTGCTAATAATCCAGCTGCAAGAGGCATGAAACCACCAGAATTGCAGTGTGAAATGTCACAGGAACTTTTGAAAACTGCAAATATAGCAGCAGACTATGTATGTCTGGGGGAGACTGCAGATAACCTCAGTGATGAGCCATTAAGCCTTAAAGAAGCCAAAACAAGGCTAGATTGGCATCATTGGAAGAAAGCAATGGATGAAGAATATAATCTATTGACTTCCCTGGGTACATGGCAGTTAGAGGAATTACCCCAGGACAGATCACTTTTAAATTGCAAGTGGACTTATAGATTAAAAAGGGATGGTGATGGGAAAATCACCAGATACAAGGTCAGACTTGTTGTGAAAGGATTTTCACAGGTTCTCGGCATTGATTTCTTCAAGACATATGCACCTGTTGTCAGGCTTGACACATTCTGCCTACTTATGGCCATTGCTGCATAAAGAAACTTGATTATACATGGAATGGATGTTGTTGGAGCTTACTTAAATGAAAAGCTCAATGAATCCATTTACATGGTTCAATCACCAGAATATTCTGATGAAAGTGGTAAAGCGGCACACCTCAAATTGACATTATATGGACTCAAGCAATCTGGCTGAGTTTGGAATGAAAAATTAAAAGCTACATTTTTGAGACTTGGATACACAAGATTGATCAGTGATCAATGTGTATACATCAGACAAGTGAAATCAGGCCCCATAATTATAGCTGTGCATGTAGATGACATGACATTGCTTACCCAGGATGATAAAACCATGTCTAACATGAAAGAAGAACTTAAGAAGAAGTTAAATGTTACAGACATGGGGGAGATTCAACATATATTAGGCATGAAGATAGACAGAAATTGGGAGAAGGGCACTATTACCTTATCCCAGAAGGCATATATTCTTAAGGTACTCGAGAGAATGGGCATGAAAGACTGTAAACCAGTCAAAATGCCTATAGACCCGAATGTATAGCTAGAAAAAATCCTTAAAGGAGATTCCCAAGGTGTTGACACAGCCACCAGACAATATTACCATACTGGTGTCAGATCTCTGATGTATGTGGCAAATGGATCCCAGCCCAATATTGCACATGTTGTTATAGAATTAAGCAAATATGTGCAGAATTCAGCTGCTGAGCATGTCATAGCCCTCAAACGAGTTTTCCGTTACTTGAAGGGGACTCTAGACTTAGGAATTACATATGGAGGGACTACAGATGAACTGATACCTTATTCAGATTCAGACTGGGGAGAAGACAGAACAGATAGAAGATCAACATCTAGTTATGTCTGTACCTATGCAGGAGGAACTGTTACTTGGAGTTCAAAGAAACAGCCCACCATAGCCCTATCCACTATGGAAGCAGAGTATATGGCCCTTGCACACACAACTCAAGAAGTAATATGGTTGTGAGCACTTCTAATCAAATTAGAGTTGCCACCTGATGGTGCAACTACTATTTTTGTCGACAATCAATCAGTGATCAAATTCACTGAGAACCCAATATTCCATGTGCGATCAAAACACATTGATATCTGTCATCATTTTGTTTGTGAGTGCATGGCTTCAAATGAAGTCAAGGTTCAGCACTGTGCCTCAGAGGAGAACTTAGCAGATATATTCACTAAAGAACTACCAAGACCATTACATGAATATTTATCTACAGGCATTCTAGGTACTTGGAATTGAGGGGGAGTGTTGGGATAGCAATCCCGAGTTAGTGCTAGAATGCACTTGAAGTTTCAGCATTAGTAAGCAGTATAAACATTTAACTGCAAAAGTAGATATACAGAGTAATCCGTAGTAAATTTTAGAAGTAGTACAACATGTATTTAAGTACAACACCTCTCCCTCTAGAGGATAATTAATTCTCTCTCTCATATATTCTTCTCTGTACTTCCAACACATTCTTTATATATGGTTAGTGGCATATTTTGAAGATCATCCATGTACACTGCTGATATCATCTCTCTTTTGTGATCATCATGCATCAGATAAATCAGCTGCTTATACCTCACATTGACATGATTGTAAACCACTCCACACAACACCATGCAGTCATCCTGATCTTGTGGAGTGTTCACAATATAGTCATCCACAATATCAGTATCTGTCACTTTGAGTTGTTTAACGATATGGTGCACATCTAGGTCATCAATAAAGTGAGATTCCCTGTCTTTCTTCCATATATCAACAAGTGTAGGCTAGACAGAATATATTAGCTACTATATATTTGAATAAAATGAATAACTTGCTAAAATGAGTGTCCAGTTGCTTGATGAAGACTTGATATGCTCTGCTAAATATTTTCAGACTGCAAATAGGGATTGAAGATGTGGGTGTGACTCTATAGCCTCTTTCACAGTTAAGCAGATCATCTTTTTCGCATTTTCACTGCAACCAACCTGTCAGACTATACTGAGAAATGAGAGAACATGTACCTACAGTGTAAAGCTGGGGTGTTGGTATGCATCATCTCCCATGCATGCTTGGCAACTCCATCGATAACTGCACCAGTTAAATTAACTGTGGTGGGAGCATTGAAGCAACTTTCACTAAGTGTATCTGATTGCATCTGATGGTGAAGCATGCCTTTTGCCATCTCACTGCCAAAGATGATATGCAATAAAGCAGCAAGACTATAACAGAAACAGTACAGGATGGATGACTCCCTCAAGAACCACTGCATCATTTCAGTAAAAAAATATACAGATAAAATCATACAACTCACAGCCAAGTCCACAATTAGCTACAACCATCTTGATTTAAAGGAATGCAACTCATCATGATTGGCCTTCAACACTGAGGTTTCCTCAAATACAACACACTTGATGAGTTATTGGATGAGGATGGATGACTTGATTATTCAGTGGAAGCTGAAATTTGGGGATGAATCTGTTTTCTGTAGAGGATTATTTGAGGGGCATGGTCTCTGCTACAAAAAGGTTTTTCACTATAATGGTGCCTGCTCACATTCATTATCCACATATTCTCATGGGTGATACCTCAGATCATAAATGTCACTCTGCAACCTGTTAGAATAAAACAACTCTTTGGCATTAATGACTTACACATATAGCTTATCTATATGTCTGCTCTTTCAGTGTTGAATTGTGATCAGCATGTCAAAGACACCTCATTGTGGAGTGTGGCATAAAGTCAGATTCTGTTAGTATTAGTCAAATCCAGGTTGAAAAACTCCAAAGTTCTACTCACTGAGAACTTGAGCCACTCATTGGAATAGTGAGAGATTTTTAAAAATGATTCAGGATAACATCTGATCATCATCATTAGTGACCAGAGTGGTATGTGTTGTAGGACCTAGCAAGCATTAGAAAAGATCAACTTTCAAGAATGATTATACTTGATCCATAGTCATCTCGTTATTAGGCTTTGCTAACATCTGAAATGACTCTTTGATAAGTAAGTGCAATTCTGAAGGGCTCCAATATTGCTTTGGTTGCATGTCCTTGAGTAGATCAAATGATTCAACCAGATATCAGCAATGCTAAAAGTCACTTAGTTTAATGAAAATGGAAAGCTGACACAACACTCATATGCTCCATCCTTTCAGTCCATGTGGCAGCCAAATCCTTTGTGTAATTAAGACAAAAGTTTATGATCTGAATATTCTCATCAGCCAAAACAGAAAACTTACAATGATAACAAACTTACAAGTCCTAAAATATCATCTCACAAGGTGCATAAGAAATGACTGCTTATCCATTTCCCTTTCTTCATAGTGGATAAAGAAGTCATCACAGAAGCAGTCAAGAACATTGTCATGTGCTCTGGTCAATGTATAAGCTTATAATTCTAACAATAAAAAAATAGAGATGTATCGCTAACAAGCAGGACAGTTTTCTATCATTAGAAACTTTAAAGTCAAAGTAGAAGTCATCAGACACACATCTATACCAACTTTATTGCAATTTTCTGTCACCACATAAATCAATCTCAAAGTCAACAATAAATTCACATGCTACTGGAATATGTGCTAACCAAGCAATTGGGTTTCTGTGACAGCTCCCTTAGCACAATTTCTCCTGACAGAATAATTGGCAAACCCTATCATGATGAATTTCTTGATTTTATTACAGTTGTTAACAATCAAACACAACAATTTGATTTCTGGCTAAACCAGATTTTCTGAGGCAAAAATAAGTTCAGATTCAGAAAGTCAGAGGGTGAAAATGTTTAAAAAACACCCTCTAAAGTTTTTCCCATAATATTTTTGTGGTGCCAAAATTTTAAACTAAAAAAATTAAATTATATATACCTCTTTTGGCCTCAGCAGCAGACATCAGTCAGTCATTTAACTCTATTGGCAACATCCACAGCTGAAAACCACACAGCACTGATTCTGATGTCTTTCAAACATTCTTGTATACTTATCAGCCAATGACAAATTGAATCTCCAAAGATCCTATTTACTCGGCAAATACCTTCTGTGAGGTAGATAGGTAGATAGAATTACACAGTAGTATCCATACAGTGAATGCCAGTTCTAGACATTATATACACAGACACAGCAGTATATACTAGTAGAATTTAAGATGCTACATAGTGACTACCAGAACCTGCATGATGCTCAGGCCTGACTCCAGCAATCTTTAATATCTTGAAGAGTTTCTCTGGTTCTCGATGCTTCTAGTGAAGCTAAGCTTTCTCAAATGAATTTCTAAGTCTAGAAACTTTTACAGGAAGGTCATTTGCTGGCATAATGCAACCTTTAAGGCAGATTCAAGTTAAAATACACAAGGGACAGTGATCCTGACAGAAACAGAGATGATACACATTGAAACAATAGTGAGCTTGCTAAAAGAACACCACAGGCAAGCACTGACTTAGCCCGCTTGCTATATAACTGTATGTACAGGTTCTCCAACTGACTCCAACAGATAATCTTGACTTAAAAACATTTCAGAAGTGCCCAGAAAACAGATTCAGAACTGGAACTTCAAACAGAACAGTTAGATCAGATCAGATCAGATTAGATCTCAGATTTCCACTTTAAAACATTCTCCAAACAGACTTAGCACACTCAATGGACATCTCCAGCTTGACCATGTGTGCCTGTTTTGCTTCTGCCATTGTCACAGTAAGACTCGCATTTTCTGGGTTGTTGGGTGGGTTCAGTCCTTTGGACATTTTGTTGGTATGATTTCTTGATGTTGTAGGTAGTTATTACAAGAAGTATTTATGTGTATCTATCCTTGTATAACTTTAGCCAAAGCTGGGGTCTAAGGCCACAGTGTAGGCTAGCTTAAATACATGTTGGACTCATACTAAGAATAGTGTCTATAGAGGTATATGCAATGAGAAGAACGCTCTACAGTGAATGAGGAGTGAGGGCACTAAAAGAAGTGGGCCTCTGACAAATGAGAGTAAAGAGCACATGTCACCTGTATCGACATGGGATTCCATCTGAATAGACCATATCCCATAGACCGCCCTCGACTAGCAGTTGACTCCTGCCTAACCACTAAGAAGTATGATAGTACATGCGAAACATCAGTCATCCGGAATATGGCAGCTGTGAACTGAGGTGACAGCAACTGGATAAACAGGTAGAAGGTATACTGGTGGAATATCATGGGTCTGAGAGATAAGGATAAGATAAGATAAGAAAAATAGGGATAAAATCGTAATACCTCATATGCTCTCCCAATTTCCTTCAAATAGTGTTAGTGGACCATGGGAAGATTGGGTGTAATGGCTGTAGTGGATCAAGAGGTGTCCACTTGTTGCCATGTCTACAAGAAGCCTCTGAATCCAAGAAAGAAGTCTTGAAAGACATATGCCAGAACTGATAGTTCCGTGTGCCTAGATCTATAGAGAACAAGCCTGTGGGTGTTGGGAGAGCACCTCTTGGCACATGTTTAGTGAGCTCACTATAGAAATGAGACTAAAACTGGGAAGTCCAATTCATATGCTCAGCAAGGCAATGGTGACAATGTGCTATGCATATAGGAGTCTGAGTACTGCATGACATTTGTAATTCTGCAGAAAAGCTCAAACATGCTGAAGACCACAGTGGACAACCAAAACACCAATGGCATGGCCATTAATAAACAGCTATAGGAGCTAAAGCAAAGCATAGCCACTCTTCAGTCTATCATTGAAGACCTGCAGACCACAAACACCCAAATGATGCTACACCCTAACTCATCACAATCACAACCCTCTACTTATGTGGATGCTGTCAACAAATCATCCCCATGCCCATTCTCTGACTCTTGCCATGCTGACATCATCACCAGAGGCAAGCTGGCCAACTGGCATGTTATAGTGAAACCAATGGCAGATGAGACACGCAATAAGATGAACAAGCAATCAGAGAAGGACGTCATTTCAGAGATGAATGAGGCTTTAGCTAGCATGACCACTAGCATTGAGGATGCCCTCTATGTCATGCCAGACAATATCAGGGTTGTTGGAGCTTGAAAAATTGCCAATGGCAGAGTGGCATATATGTTCAACTCAGACAATGCAGCCACATAGCTCTGCACACCTGAAGCACTAGAGAACATACAGAGGGCAGCAGGCAATGAGACATAAGCAAGCAACAGCTATAGCACTGTTGACCATAATGCATATCCTTCTTTCACTAGAGCTACTGACATTGTATGTAGTCAACACCCCAAGTTGAAATATCGATACTTTGTGACTGAGGACCCCACTACATGGGCCACCTATGATGTTCAAACACAAGCCGAAACTGCATATCCTTTGAAGGTGATAGGCAAAAGTATGAGCAGACCAAACACCCCAAGTGATGCTACAACGTCATCCTTGGGGAGTTTTCTAGTCTCACCCCATATGACTCAGGACAAACATGATGGCAGCAGCACAAAACAAAACAAGGGCAAGAGGACAAACTCCAACATGATACTCATGAGACTGAACAAGTACCACCAACCCTCAATAAATCAGTACCTAGCAAAGAGCCAACAGTCACCAAGTATGACAGCATCATCAGATAGAGAGACAGGAGCAGAGGAGGGTCAGATCCTCAATGTGGAGAACAAGAACAGCATAGATGTTGAACCACCTGCATCCTCTCCACCCATAGACTTATAATTGATACACCTGACAATAACCCTATCTTGATGCAACTAAAACTCTATCAGTTCAACATCAACAAATTGCTCATTGCCCACTCTTGCCTTATAAACCAAGTACACCAAGATGATGACATTATCATGATTCAAGAACCATACATCAGCAAGCAAGGCAAGTCAAGAGCAACACAAGGATGGATAATGATATACCCAACACATCACAAACAAGACCCTCACCTGATAAAAACTGTAACTCTTGTCAACCAATCTCTCTCTACTAATGCTTGGTCTAGCATTGCCTTGGACACTCAAGACATAGTCACAATGAGCCTACATGCTCCAACAGAGACAATCATTATTGTCAATCTCTATAGTGATGGGAACTCAATAGCAGCATGGAAGATCATTGATGACATGCTAAGGGAGTATTCAGCCAAATGACAAGATGAGTGAGGCCTACCATCTGTATGAGAGATTGGAATGTGCACCACCCACTATGGGATAAACCCTGTAACTCACACCTTTTCACAGACCAAGCCTGGACACCTACTGCAGATTATAGAATGGCATCATCTCAAGATGCCACTACCTGCACTTGTACCAACACTGTGAGCATTCTCCACAGACAACTATACCTGTGTCAATAATGTCTTCTGCTCAGATAAACTGCTGCCAGCATTCATCCAATGCACCATTGACCATGCTGCTCAACCACCATGAACAGACTACTTCTCTATCATATCCACCATCGACATATCCTCTCCACACAGCAGCTGTGAACCATGATGCAACTACTGAAAGGTAGACTGGAACAAGTTCTACAGCAAGCTTGAATCCAAGCTCAATGATCTACCACTGCTATCAATGATAACAACCAAAAACCAAATGCACACAGCGCTTGAAGATCTTGACCATATCATACAAAAAACCATAGAGCTATATGTCTCATGGACCAAACTAAGCTCATACATCAAGCAATGGTGGACAGGTGAGCTTACAGATCTATGCAAATGACTACACAATATGCAGAAAAAGGCATACAGATTCAGGATGTTTGGAGACCATCTCATACATGAGGAAAGGAACAAGCTATGCAACAAATATGCTATAGCCATAGACATGGCAAAAATGACATACTGGATGGAATGGTTGGAAGCAGCAGGAAGCAGCAGCATATGGAAAATATGCAGTTTCATATCACAACCATCCTCAGATGGAGGATGAGCCAGAGTCCCTGACCTTGTAGTCAAGTGAACTGGGCACCCAGCATGCAGGATCAAGGACAACTCAGAGAAAGGTGATGTATTCAGAACAGCCTTCTTTCCACCCAAACCAACTATATCAGCTGTACCATGGAACATCCAATACTTACCACCAGCTGGGGAATTCTGCCTCATTACTAACAAGCAAGTAGAATAAGCCTTCAAATGAATGAAACCCCTCAAGGCCACCAAACCAGGCACCATCCCAAACAGCATACTACTTCACTGTGCTGACCTCCTTGCACCACATATAGGATCTATTTATCAGGCAATGTTTACACAGGAGGAATATCCAGATAGATTAAGTGCAATAAACACTATCATACTATGCAAACCAGGAAAATTGAACTATGAGAACCCCAACTCATATTGTTTGATTATCCTATCTGATGGCTGAGGGTGGGGACTACATACTACCCTTAACCAAGATCTGGTAGCATGGTGTGAGTACATAGGTATAATCCCAGACTGGCACTTTGGCAGGCATCCTGGAAGATGTATGATAGATTCCATCCACTATCCACCTCATAGTATCATCCATCAAGAATGCATAAAGGTAACATAGTATCCATTCTATTTCTTGATGTCAAAGGTGCATTCCTCAGCATCAATATGGACATGCTCATCCATGAAATGCTGATGATGGGTATACTAGCCCAGTATACAGACTGGTTATACCAGAGGCTTGGAGAGCATAAGACCATCCTCACATTCAATAACTTCAAGTCTATCATATTTGCAGTCACTAATGGGCTCGACCAAAGAGACCCACTCTCACAGATACTATATGTTATATACAACTTCAGCACACTATGATGGCTCCAAAACAGCAAAGAGGAATTCCTCTTCATTGATGACAAGACACTCCTTGTATAGGGCAAAACCTTTATGGACATTCACCAGAAAATCAAGGACATCATAGAGCGACCAGAAGGCATACTCAAATGGGCATCAGATCACAACTGCAAATATGGGATAGAAAAGTTCCAACTCATTAACTTTACAACAAAGACATGGGAGACAGCCCTCTGACCAAACTTCTCAGCATGGCAACACAAACTGGCCATGGGCACAGCAATTCAGATTGGCCAACATGTCATCCATCCAAAACCCATTGCAAAGTTCCTAGGTGTCCACATTGATGCTGGCTATGATGGAAAGAGCAAGATACAGCAGCAATAAAGAAGGGCAATGACTGGATAGTCCAATTTTGATGCCTCACCTGCATGGGATCAGGAGTCTCAAGAGAGTGTATGTGATTCACATATATCTCTATTGCCATCCCAAGAATCCTATATGCTGCTGAAGTCTTTTTGAATTCACAGAGATGAACAAGAAAGAAGTGAAAGGATGGAAAGAGCAGTATACTGTACTATTACAACCGAATTTTCACAGGGTGTTACATGTTATGTACATCTTCACAAAGTTACATCTTCATTATGATGTCATCTACCTTAATAGGCAGTCCAGCTAATACTGGACTGAAAAAATAATGCTATATTGAGTAATTTAAGGTACTAAAAGAGCCTATTATGTGTTACAAAGTTCACAGATATTCACTTCACAGAGGGTTGTTATGTATTATGTGAATATCTGGTCATAATAGTACAGTATGCACAGTGAACTGCCTAGCCTCAATACAGAGAAAGGTGGCAATTCTCATCATGAGAGCAATACGCATGACAGCAGCAGACATACTGGACATCCATGCCAATCTATTCTCCATGATGGGTCAGGTGGACGTATACTAACATAGGGCTCTTACATGCATGGTGTGTCTACCACAAGAACACCCACTATACAAGCCAGTACAAAGGGTGACAAACTATTATATCAAGCGATATAGGTCACCACTGCACGAGCTTGCAAGAGACTTCAATGTGCAGCCAGATACTCTGGAGACTATCAAGGCAGTCCGCTTTCCACCTTATTAGAAGACAAAGGTGGAGGTGGAAATTGCAGAGACAATGCAGAAGGCTATGATAATGGAACAGATGGACCACAGTGAAGTCAGGGCATACAGCAATGGATCAGGGATAGATGGAGGGATACAAGCTGTGGCTGTTATATACAAAGGAGACTGGAGAGTAAAGATATTGAGGTTAAAGGTTGGATTGGCAAAGGAGCATGAGGTATATGATGGAGAAGGATTGGCACTAATGCTATGCTTAGAGCCATTGTGCAACATGTCCAACATCAAGAGTGCTTCCATCAGTATTGACAACACTGCAACCAGCTCCATCCCACCATATCATCAACCTCTTTCACAAACATGTTGACATGGTTCTGTAAAGACACCCTGATATCTCCTTAAAAATTTGTTGGATCCCTGGACACCAAGGCATTGCAGGGAACAAAGCAGCAGATGAAGAAGCAAAGGCAGCAGCTCATGGCAATACTAGTACAGTGCAGAGCCTCTCAGCATCACTATAAAAACTCATCCCTCAAAACAAAACATCAACACTCCGAGAAAACTACATGAAGCAGAAGACTAAAGCTGACTGAGCCTGGAGGAAGTTGCCCCACTACTCTAGGTTCTGAAACATTGATTCAGCACCTGCTCAGCAAGCCACACATTAGTACCAGAAGCTAGCCACTTCATTACCATGCAACATCACAAGTATACTCATGCAGCTTTGAACTGGACATATTGGGCTCAACTGTCATCTATTCAACATTTGCTACATTGAATCCCCTGCATGCCTAAACTGCTCCCATCCTAATGAATCTGTACATTACTACCTCATACGATGCTCAAGAGACCATGTTGACAACTGCAAGATAACTTGCAAGGAGCAAAGCCTTGCTCAGTAGTTATGATACAAAAGCATAGATACATATAGACAAAGTAGAATACAAGGCAGGATAATCCAACTATATGCTAGCATGTAGGATCTATGTACAAGCAATGTACAAATAAAAATTTAAAAAAATGGCAACAAGTGAGTCTTCAAACAATGGGACTCAGGACAAATGGAATGCAGGCTTGTGAACTTCAGCTGAAACCCACTGCCCAAGTTCATGCTGGTGATATCTATCATCTTGCATAAGGATTTCCCTAGATTTTCAGGTACAGTGCATCATAGTTAGTGAGCATGCTAAATATTCTTAATGTCAATATAATCTTCAAAGTGTCATTTAACTCCCACAAGTGTGCTGATAAGTTAGAGCATAATGCATGTATAGGGTTCAGCTCTCTCATCATGCATGCCTATCAGGTACAATGCTGTGACTAAGTCCTGTTTAGAATCCTGTTGCTTTTTATACCATAAGTTATATTCTGCATCATTGCACTATGTAGTATTAGTATCAATGCATTGTTTTAGTCCACTGTAACGCACCAACTCAAAACTATACAAGGCATGAGTCCAATGTGTCACTTGTGTTTGGTGATTCACAGGGTAAATAGCATTGTAAGTTCTCGTAGATGGTGATGGACAAGTTAGTTGTGAACCAGGGAGTTCAGTAAAAGTTGGGAGTGTATAACTTTAGCTGAAGCTGGAGCTTAAGGCCACAGTGTAGGCTAGCTTAAATACACATTTGCTCTACCTAATAATAAGTCTTGGCTGCAATTCTTGTATGGAGAAGTATAGTCTTCAGTGAATAAGTGTAAAAAGTGCATGTCACCTGCATGGAAGCAAGACTCTATCTGAATAGTCCATATGCTGTAGACTGCCCTTGACTAGTGGGTTGTATAGTTGAACCATTAAGAAGCATGATGGTGCATACGGTACATCGGTTATCCAAGATGTGCAAGTCATTGATGGGATGATAATAACCAGATAGATGGGCAGAAGGTGTGCTGGCAGAATACTGTAGGTTTGGGAGATAAGATAGATAAGTTCGAGGTTCTGGGAGATAAGGATAAGATAAGAAAAATAGGGGTAAGGTTATAATATCCACTTGCTCACTATATCTCAGTGTGTGTATGTAAAACACACTAGATTGTAAAATTACATGCATAAGTAGGCTGCAGTTGCAACATTGGATATGGATTTTGAAAAGGAGTCAATTGTGCTATCTCCAAAGTTTTTCCCATGACTTTTTGAGGGTACACCAAATTTTTAGTATAATTTTTGGTCAAAACTTATATTCTGCAAAATCATCTCATGCAAATATTTTTATTAAGTCTATATTTTCACTTTTATGCAAAAAAACTGGCTGTTTACCTGACCAGGGTCCTTTTAAAAATAGATCAGAATTTTTGTCATCTTTGATTGTCTACAACTGTAGGGCTAGAAAATCTGCTGTCCTCCATAATTCTCTTTACATTTCTTCCTTCTAATGTCTAGCAGTCATAGGGCAGATGCTTTCTGTGCACAACAGAACTATGCTGCAGTCCTCTCTGGTATGCACTTTTTTTGTCTGTCAAGTTTTCACTTGCTCACCCCCTCCAAGCACAGCAAAGAACAATCATTCCATCTAGATCATATATGTTCTTTATGCCCTCAAGTCTCTGTTTCTATCTGACTAGTGTTTAGCATTAACAAATGAAGATGCCTCTGCTTAAGCTCTGGGAGAGTTGAGATGCTGTCATAGTCAGACTTTGTCAGACTCCCAGGTGATTTTGACAACTTGCAACAGTCACTATCAGAGGTAAGCCTTATAATCTCCTCTATCTATTGTGTATCTCAACCTCTGAATACTCTGACTCCTTCTCTATATTGGCAGTTCTGTCTTCAACAGCCTGATGGACTCTTATGATTTCACTTAGCTTTTGTATGGCAGAGTCTATATCCTCTTTCAGAAGGCTGAGTATTTTTCCAAAGAGCTTGCTGTGATCTCAAGCTCAACTTCAACAAACCATATCTTAGAATCCTACAGATTTTGTTTTCCAGTTTTCTATTCCATATTCTATTTTATATTTCATCTCTCCATTTTCATTTATCAATTTTAAAGCCTGTATAAACCTTTAGTAATATTCTTTGATCTTACAAATTCACCTGCTATGTTCCAGTGGATGATGAATGATATATTCAAGGATCTTATCATCTGAGGAAAGGTTACAATTTACCTTGATAATATTCTTATCTTTATGAAGGACAAAGTGGAACACTGAGAGATTGTGTAGGAGATACTGGAGATTCTGAGAAAAAACAAATTATTCCTAAAGGTGAAGAAGTGCAAGCTTGAAGTCTTGGAGACAGAATATCTCAGGGTGATCATCAGTGAAGGATCAATCAAGATAGACCTTGTAAAGATTACAGGAATCATGGAATGACCAGAACCTACCAAAAAACAAGAATTATAATTGTTTTTAAGGTTCACAAACTTTTACCAATGATTTATTTGGCATTACAGCAAAATTGTCCAGCCATTGACCATGTTAACTAGGAAAATTGAATGAAAATGAGGGAAAGCACAAAAGGAAGTGTTTGAAGAACTGAAGAAACAGTTTAAGGAGGGAGTTGTCTTGACAATGCTGAATAACATAGACAAATTCTGTGTGGAAGCAGATTCCAGTGAGAAGGCAATTGGTGCTGTTTTGTCTTAAGAATAAGATGGAAAATGGAGACCAGTCATACTTTTGTCAAAATCTCTTTCAACAATAGAGTGAAATTACAAGATTCATAACAAAGAGTTGCTGGCCATAATGATCGTGCTCAAAGAGTGGCAGCATTATCTCATGGGCACTAGGCAGGACTTTGAAATCTGAACAGATCATCAAAACCTGCAGTATTTCCATAAACCTCAGAAGCTTAATTGAAAACAAGTACAATGGGTGACTAAGCTAGCAGAGTATCACTTTACACTTCATCACAAATCTGGAGTGTCCAATAAGAAAGCAGATCTTCTATTACAGCTTTTTCCTCTTATCTTGTCTTATCTTTGGCATCACTGTTATCTTTCTCTTATCTTAGCACCAAATGATCAATTCAACTTCCAAGAAAGTCCACCTTTCTCTCAACCCTCTCCAAATCCTCCTGAAAATTGTTCATTTTGTTGCAAAGCTTTTGTAAGAGGTCTAAGATCTCACTGGACCCCACAGATCCTGATTCTGATCCTTGATTAAAAACACACTTAGTCTTTTTCAACTTTCACTACTCACAAGTATGACCACTCCTAATAAAACATTTGACATTGTCAGCCTTACAGTGTCCACAACACTCTGTACAAGAAGTCAGCAAAAAATTCAGAACTCATGGAAAAACATACCATTGTCCTTATACTCTTTATCATCAGCCTGCATCTCAGGCTTGGTTTTCAATTTCTTCAAGGGCCTTTCTAATGACCTTATGACATCCTCACCTCCACTCAATACCATACCACTAGACTTCACCTTCCTCTTCTTTGATCCTCCCATGGCCTCCAAATCTGTCACCTTACTCTTGCCCTTCCTATCCTTCCTCTGCTTCACTAACTTCTTCAATGCTTTTCCTTTCAGATCATTCTCCCTCTTGTTGTCTCCATTAAACCTGCTACCATCCTTGCTCTCTTCATTTTCACCCTTGCTCTCCTTCTCCTTCTCAGCCTTTATGGCCTTCCTAGCCTCCTCCAATGCCTTTGCCTCATCCTCTAACCTCTGCCTCTCTGTGGCCTCCATCTTTGCTTTCACCTCCTCTTTTGCCTTTTTAAGTCTCAAGGCCCTCTCTCTCTTCCTCTCCTCTTTAGTCTTCTCTGTGGCTTCTAACTTAGTCTTTTTCTGTGTATACTTGTCCTGGCACTCCATGGCCTTGTTATATGCTTCAATATTAATGTCCCACTGTTCAAAAAAGAACTCCAACTCATCAGGAGTGGCATCAGTCAGTATCAGAGGAGCCTCATAAGGCTCAGGAGTCACAGAAATATGGTATTTGTGTGTTGACAACATGATAGACAATGAGGACAAAGTTTTAAAAAATCAGAGAATGGTGGTGGTTAAAAGTCAAGAGGTGAAAATTCATGTGACCAGCCTGAAAAAATTCCATATGGACATGCTTAGTCATTGGGATCTATGTTCTTGAGGGCAAGAACACTAAGAGAGGGATACTGTAATGTACATGCTGACAGAACTCTGACTCCAAACCTAACTCCAGCAAATCACATTCTGAAATCCAACAGAACCTGATTCTCAGTTTCTATTTTATATTCTATTTTATATTTTGCCTCTCCATTTTAATTTATCAATAGCCTGACATTGGTAGCAAGTATGTAATTGGACTCTATCAGCTACCAACCAGTAGACTACAACTACTGACCACCCTAGAATATAAACCAACCTGAGTAGAAACTAGATTGGACTCCTAACTAGTATATAAACCTTAGAATTACACTGTAGATACTCAGTTCAAATATCAACTTGGTTCAGCCCAATCTCTCTCTCTCTCTCCTCTCATTCTCCAGTCTGCAAAACCCTAATCCATTGGACTTATCTCTTACCTTGTCTCTGTCACTCCATGGACTTCCATCTGTATTCATCTTAGGGCTTCAGCTCAGGGGGTAATATTGCTAATAGCTTCACCTATGCCCAATGCATTCCATGGCTTTCCACTATGTGTAATCTTTGTCACATTTCTATTGGCATGATCCTAACAATATCAACTAACACTTACTCAGTGATTAATGCAGGAAGACTGGCAGAAGTACTTAGAGTGAAACAAGAAGAATGCAGTGATGATGCATATACTGTTGTCCAAGTTGTCTCCTGAGATCTTCTCTGTTCTTCCCATGGTGGATGACCTTCCAGAGACAGATTCTGAATTAATGGCTCAGGATATATTGGCATTGCTTCAGCATCATTTTGGCTTGGGTGATTACATCCAAGTGAATATGGCTCAGATGTTGGATCTGAATACTCAGTGAAAGATCTGCAGCATGCATTATTATATAGTGAGACTTAAGTGTGACATTTGTGGTCAGCAAAGTCATTCAACTAAGCAACATGACCTGAGTCATCACAAGAAGGCTGATCCTTCTTTCTCCACTCCTCATGTTTCAAATAATACTTAGCCACATCCATCATGTTGTCACAAATTCACCTCTATTTTTTACTTTAGTCATTTGCTTCATGTCATTCTTTCTCAATCGTCATCTGATTCTCATCATCACTCCTATCTGGTTCATTCGTAACCTGCTTGCCAATACTCCCACATCATACCCTGCTTCCATCACAATATCATCATTCTAATCATTAACAGTCACTTCTACATCACTTGATCCCTGGTTCACAGTGGATGAGCTCAGACATTCTTACTCAGACAGAGTTCCAACCATAAGGACACCACTCTTCAAGAACCTTGCTCACCTTGCTGGCCACTCATCATTAGGCAGTCTTTTTATTGGTGTATTACCATTGGCTATGTCGCACTAATTTGTTATCATGGAACTATAGTAGCATAGTTATTATTAACATACCAAAACTTGTATTTAAGCAAGCCTCAGCTGTGGGCTAAACCCCAGCTTTGGCTAAGGTTATATACTCCCAACTTTTACTTGAACTCCAAGTTCCATGACTATCTAAGTCCTGTCTACTTAACACGGTCTGCATTGCTATCTTTGTTTCGCTTCACTGAAGTGTGAGTGACAAACTAAGGCCCAACCTTGCATATCTGAGTTAGTGCTTGACACATGTCTAACAGATTGTCCTCTGAATTTTCACTATGCAAACCTAGCAAATGCCAAATCCATCTCTCCCTCCTCTCCTGATGATGTCTCCTCTTCTGTGGATGAAGAGGTCTATGCAGCTGTTAGTGAGATACCTGAATCTGATTGTACAGTCAATATTTATAATTCAGATGAACTTTTCCTGTGCACAAGGGTGACCACTGTAAGCCCTCTGTACAATGCCTTAACACTATATTTGGATGCATTAAGTGCCAGTGCTTTTATCTTGCTAGAGAAGGCTATTTGTACTCTGCTGGATTCTGGTTGTATAATGCACATATTCAAAGAAAAGTGATTCTTCTGGTCCTACCAGAAGGATTTGGCAGTTGATGTGAAGACTGCAAACTGTGGTATCCTTAGCATCAAAGCTTGCAGTGAAATCAGGATGTGTGTTTGATGCTTGGATGATACCTAAGTTGTCATTCATCTTCTTGATTATCTTCATGCTCCAGACATTCCAGTCAACCTCATATCAGTTGGAGCCTTGACCAAGTGGAACATGTACTTGTTGTTTGGAAATAACTGGACCTCAATTCATTTTCCAAAAGATCATCAATATCTGGCTAGTATAAAATTCATGGCTAAAGTGCATAGTTGCCTCTCCTTTTTGGACTGTATAGTATCAGAGTTAGCTTGTCCTGCTATACTAGAGCCTTTCAAGAGAGTAAAGCTAACACATCATACCTAGTATTGCAGACTGGGTCATTCAGGTCAAGACATCACAACTGAGGTTATCAATAGAGACGCAGTCACTGGCATTGTATCTTATGGTCCTCAGATGAAACCTGTTTGTTCTTCCTGCTTGATTGATAAACATGTGCAGAAGCCTTATGAACACAATAGTCATTGCACAGAATTTGTTAACAAGTTGATCCATGTTGATACTTGTGGTCCTTTTCTGACAGTGTTCTCTCAAGGTGCTTGGTATTTTTTCACTATGCTTGAGGGTAAGACATGGCCATGGAGATGCATATGCTAAAATGGAAGAATGATACCTTTTATCATTTTGAGACTACAGTGGCAAAATGGGAATGGATTTATGGATGTCCTATGATGTTCATGTGTTCTGATAATGCTCCAGAGTTCATTGATGGTGAAATGGGGGAATATCTTTGTAAGAAGGGTATTCATCATCAGAACTGTGTTCCTTATACTCATCAACAAAACAGAAAAATTGAACATTTCATCTGGACTATTGAGGAATATGCTCTCGCACTTCTCATGCACTCTGGACTGCCAATATCTTTTCTTGCTGATGCAATTCTCACTACAGCTTATCTCTATATAAGACTTCTAAACTCCTCTATTCTGAAAAGCACTATGCTGTATAAACAATTATATTCGAAGAAGCCAGATCTGTCAAGCACCAACTTGACTATGCAAGGTTGAGCCTTAGTTCATCACTCGCACTTTGGTGAAATAAAACAAAGGTAGCAATGCAAAGTGTTGTTAAGTATTCAGGACTTAATTAGTCACAGAACTTAGAGTTCAGGTAAAGTTGGGAGTATATGGCTTTAGCTGAAGCTGAGGTTTAACCACAGCATAGGCTACTACTTAAATACAAGTTTGGTGCATTAATAATAACTACACTACTATGGTTCCATGATAGAGAATGAGTGCGATACAGCCAATAGCAATATGCCAGTGAAAGGACTATCCAATGGTGAGCAGCCAGCTAGATAAACGAGATTCTGGAGGAGTCATGCCCTTATGGCCAAAACTCCACCTGAGTAAGAATCTCTGAGCTTATCTGCCATGAACTAGGGATCAAGTGATGTGGAAGTGACTGTTGATTGATCAGAACAAAGATACCATGATGGAAGTATTGTGTGATGCAGAAGCATCAGCACGGGTTACAAATGAGCCAGATAGAAGTGATGACAAGAATCAGATGATGATCGAGGAATGATGATATAAAGCAAATAACTAAAGCAAAAAATAAGGGTGAATTTGTGACAAGATCTGTCTCATCTTTGAGTATGAGGATGCTGATGCTGGATTACTATTCCTAGAGAAAAGCAAATGAAGAGTGGTCAGAAGATGTTTGAGGGTATATTTGTCAGATATGAGGAAGATCACATTAGCTAGTGGGTGCATGACTTGAAGGGAAAATATCACTTCTTTTGGAATGTCGAGTTTGATGAGGATACCCTTAGTAAGCTTAGTACAAAGAAGAGAATGGCTGATCATCCCATTGAGGATGAGTCCCTACTATCCTCTCTGGACAAAGAGACAAAATCTCAAACTCACTCACACACTTATACAAACTACACAATATACAATCACTCTCATAAGTTCTAGGCAGAGCAATTATTTCTAATGTGACTTGCTAGTACTTCAAATCAAGTAGAGTATCTCTATATTCTCAATGCTCTTAGCACAACTAAGCTTTTTCAAATGAATTCCTAAGTCTAGGAACTTTTACAGGAAGGGAGTTCACTGGTGTGATGCAATCTTCAAGGCAAATTTAAGTTATTATACATAAGAGACACTGATTCCAACAAAAACAGAGATGATACAAGTTGTAACTTTAGTGAGCTCACTAAAAGAACAACACAGGCAAGCACTGATACAACTATATGCAAAGATTCTCTAACTAACTCGTACTAAATATCTCAACTCAGGAACACTTCAGCAGTGCTCAGAAACAGATTCAGAAATGGAACTTTGAACAGAACTAACACAGAACAGACTGAAACAAATCATGAATATTGAAAACATATTTTGACTATTTCTTAGATATTTTAGATTTAAACATTGCTGAAAATAAATATCTTTTGGTTTCAATATTTTAGCATTAAATATTGAAGCTACCATACAGTGACTAAGTGGACAAAAAGTCTTATTCAAAAGTTATCTCATATTTCTCTGAGTGAGCTCACTAATTTTATGCAAAGCTCAAAGTCACAACTAGGCCTTCATCACAGCACTGCCTTCCACACATGTACAGTAACTGGGGGGTTTAAAACTTGCCTACTATGTACATTGACTGGCTACTTATACTTATAAAGGATTTAAAATTACAAACATTGTGCAGTACCCAGACTCCTATAAGCATAGCCTACTGCCACCACTGCCTTACTGAGCATTCAAGTTGAACTTCTCAGTTTTAGTCTCTTTTCCATAGTGAGCTCACTAAATGCATGCCAAGAGATGCTTGTCCAACACCCACAGGCTTATTTTCTGATGACCAGCAAGGTGAAGGTGAGGAAAGAGTTGATAAGGAAGAGAAGATTGCTAAAAGAGAAGAATAAGATAATAGATTCAGAGGCTGCAGGAGGTTTAAAGAAGAGGAAGGTCAAATTGAGCGAGATAGTCATGATAAGTGGAGATGAGAATGCTGAGGGGCCATCAGAAAGGCCTTTGAAAAAGTTAAAGATGAAGCCTGAAATGCAGGCTAATGATCAGGAGTATAAGGGTAATGATATGTTTTCTGACAGTCACTGACAGTGTTACTGACTTGGTGTTTTAGATTGTTGTGGGTGTTATTGTATGGACAACACTAAGTGTTTTGTTCATAGTAAGTGCACCTATGAACAGTGCAAGATGAAGAAATCTAGATGTTCATTTAACAAGATGGGGGAATCAGTGGCTGCAGAGTCTAAAGATGTCTTGGATCTTTTGCAAAAATTATACATGAAGATGGAGGACTTTGAGGAAAAGTTGAAACATGTTGAGGGAAAGATGGATACCCTTAAAAGCTGGATTGATGATTTTGTGGACAATTTCCACTCCAGGAATGCCATGGAGTACCTGGAAATTTTCATTTATAAGGGTTTTAAGGAGGAATGAGTAGTGTCTAAGGCCAAGTTGGGGGAGTTGAAGAATGTTAATTCCAAGGTGCTCTGAATCATCATGAAAATGCAGCTGGATGAAAATGTTGCCTATATCTGGCATGCCTCAACTCTAAACTTGATTGTCATGGCTTCAGTGTACATCTTGAGATCAGCATTCTGCTGCTCATAAAAGACTTCAAGGTTGTTTGGGATAACATTAGTGGATGTTGGTGGAGCCATATAAGGCTTAGAAGTGACAGACAAGTAGTATTTCATATTGGATAACATGATTGACAGCAAGAATGAAGTGAGAAAACAAGCAGAGATAGTGGTGGTTGTAGTTTAAGAGGTGAAAATTCATGTGACCCACTTGTAAAATTCCATATAATCATGCTTGACCATTGAAATCTGCATCCTTAAGAGCAAAAACATTAAGAGAGGGATACTGTAATGCACATGCTGACAGAACTCTAATCTCAAGCTTAACTCCAACAAACTACATCTCAGATCTCTATACATTCTGATTCCTATATTTCATATTCTATTTTATATTTTATCTCTATATTTTAATTTATCAATTCTAGAGCCTAACATTGGTAACAAATATGTTATTAGACTCTACAATCATCCACTGGTCCTTGATATGATGAAATTGAGAAGGGCTTCAGATTTTTTTGTACAAATTTGTAAGACAAAATTGAGTACACAGATGTCTGCTTCTAGATCTGATGTATATATTTCATCACTTTCTTGAACATGTATGGTAAGAGGAGCATAATATAGACCAAGATCAGTAGTAAAAATCCTTATCAGCTGATTCACCACTCCTTGATATGCATCACATCACAGCTGATATGTCTTTTTTAGGTACCATCAATTGAATTAATCATCCTCCATCACTGAGCTGCTTTCACCCATCTCCTCATCTTTGTCGACTTCTTCGGCCTCGTCATCATCAGTATCTCTACAAAATTACTCATCCTGGCCATCTGAGCCTTGCTCATCTATCTCTGTGCCAAAGATAAGCACCTAGAAAATATTGTTCATGATTTAGCAATCACATTGTGACACTGCCTAATCAGTCTAATTAGTCTCACACTGCTGAAATCTCAAAAGCTCAAGGTTCATGCACCTGCTTCACCTTTCAGATTTTGTTTAATGTTCCTTTATGCTATCAAAATGATATGCTCTCCAAATAATCATGTCTTTTGTTGATTAACTGCCTCTAGATGTAATTTAAATTTCATCTTTTCTTAATTTCACAATCATTTTAAGGACTGTAGTTTGAGGACCCCACAGATACCGTTGAGATACATATATGTTATAGGTATAATGTATATATATATAATTTAAAAAACTCTGAGAAAAAAGGGTATGTTTTGCAAGTATAAAAGCCCACCATATCAAGGAGTGGTACCATATTAAGGACTGGTGGATGACTGTATAGGCCACTGACCAGTAGACTACAATTTCTGACCACTCTAGAATGTAGATTATACCAAGTAAAAATTAAACCAGACTTCTAAAACAGTATATAAATAATAGAACTACACTGTGCATACTTAGTTCAAATATCAACTTGGTTCAACTCTTACTCTCCAGTCTGCAAAGGTCTGATCTGTTGGACTTATCTCTTGCTTTTTCTTTATCTCCCTGTGGACTTCCATCTGTATTCATCCTAAAGCTTTAGCTCAGAGGTGATATTACTAATAGCTTTGCCTACACTCTATACACTCCACAGCCTCTGCTGCATGCAACACATGAGCAATCAAAAAATTTAGGATGATTCTATTATAGTTCTTGTAGCAAAGATTTCCACAAAAAAATAAGAATACCTTAAACTTGTTTCTAAACTCTCAATTTTGGAACAAACAGAACATATCTGGAAATAGAAAAAATTGGGCACATTATAGGCAACACAAATATGAGAATCAGAACATAAGGTTCTGAGAGATCCATAACTGTCTCTGGAAGCTTTCATTCATGTTTGAGTATCAGGAACATGAAAACAAAAGGTACTGGAGAGTCCGGTATATTAACCTTAATTTTCTATTTTAGTGCTGAGATAGGATGAACCTGGAGTTTTGTTTTAGGAGTCAATCTCAGAATAGCCTATATTCCTCCTGAAACCATTGATTCTGGAATGTCCAATACGTAGCCGAAGCTGCTGAGCTTTAGCCAATGTTTAGCTGAATAGTGTAATGAGCATGCCAACAGAAACCCAACCACCGACCTGACTCCAACAAACCACTCTGAAATCCTGTGAATCCCGATCCCCAGTTTCCATTTCATATCTCATTCTATATTTTCTCTCTCCATATTAATTTATCAATAGTCTGACATCAGTAGCGAATATGTCATCAGACTCTATCGGCTACTGACCAGTAGAATACATCCTCTGACAACCCTAAAATATAGACCACTCTAAGTAAGAACTAGATCGGACTCCTAACTAGTATATAAGCCTTAGATTTATACTGTAGATACTCAGTTTGAATATCAACTTGGTTCAGCCCAACCTCTCTCTCTGACTGTCAACTCTTGTCCCCCAGTCTGCGGAACTCCAATCTGGTGGACTTATCTCCCAATCCTTCCCTATCATTCCACAGACTTCCATCCATACTCATCTTAGGGCTTCAGCTCAGGGGTGATGTTGCTAATAGCTTTGCCTATGCCCGATGCATCCCATGGCATTCCGCTATGTGCACTTACTATCACAATCCTATTGGCATGATTCTAACAAATGGAAGCCAAACAACTCAATTTATAAATATAGAGTAAATCATGTTACATTTGGCTACAAGAAAGAATGCATGCATCATAGGTAGATATGTTCAAGACAATGGATAAAATGTATGAAGGATAAAAGTATAAATTGAATGCTACAATTTTTAATTCTTGAGAGTCAGATGAAAGTTCTTCAAGATATTAGTGGAGTCCACGAGTTAAGGAGGAAAGGAAAACATATAATTTTCTGATAAAATAAATATGGCCTCAGCCATGTCATCAGATGTTCAAAGTAGTGGGAATATATTCTATTGCACCAGGAGTTGTGTACTGCAGGAAGCCAAGTAAATGGCCATAAAAATTGTAAATCTTTGCCACATTACATGAGGAACCATCAACAATTAAATCACTGTGAAAGAATCAGTACAATTATAGTCAGTGGTACAGAAACCTATACAACAATGTAATAGATATGAGAATAACCTCAAGTGGTCAGACGTATGTCATCAATACAATGCTGTAAGGCAGTGTATAGGTCTTGGGTTTCATCCTCCAAGTATATCCCAAATGAGGACTCCAATCTCCTTGTGATGTATATCTTAATCTCTATCTATGAATGCTATTCAGGTCATTGAACAGAGAATGCTCTGGATTCCTCACCTTGGTAGCTGAAAGATTGAAAAATAGCAGCAAAGGAAGGATAAGAGTTATTAACAGCAGGAGAGCAAAGACAAAAACTGATAAGAGCCTATGGCTGCTGACAATCAGTGGGGTTCTTAAGGACTTTACTGTGAGCATGCCAAAGACATACACAACAAAAGAAGAGGGTTGAAGCATGGCTGAGACCTACAGAGCCAAGAATGTTTGGGGTGTACAGGTGAGGCATCATTGCTGCTATTTGTACTCAGTCTGACTTTTGCTAGTCCTTCCATCTGCCAACACTGCTTCATGACTTTTACAGGTACATTCGGATTGACTTTCATTTCCACTATAGCAATAAGTGCTACTACCCTATCTCCTGGCTCTGAGTATACAGTCTTACTCACCTTGAGCAATGGAAATGAGATGTATGAGAAGCAGAATACCATGCAAAACATGAGAAAATCTGGTAGTTATCTGCCACTGTTATTGATGAACCTGAGCCCATTCAGATATCAGACACACCTACTGTATTACAGTGTCATCAACAGAAATCATTTCATTCTCAGAGCATGATCTCTCTTCGAAGCTGAATCCACTTAAAGTCCTTAGCATATCTGACCTTTCTTGGTTCTTGTGAGACTAGGGCTGGTTGCTCTCAAAATTTCCCTGTTCCTCTTGACCGACACTCCTGCTTGCACCATATTAGATTACCACCAATCGAAGGTTTCCTTATGGCTCATCAAGTCTTAACAAATATTGCTCTTGGCTATGAGTATCCACCTTCTTATCTTTGGTGCTGTTTCAATATAATATTCTTGAAGAACACTTGTTGGTTCAGATAGCGACTTACATCACAGAGAATTTTATGGCAACTGAAGGGATATAAAAGGACACAGAAACCATCAATGTTCTCTGGATAGACCCACCATCTATCATTATCTGGCAAGCAAGTACTGGGTAAAGGGGGATGGAATGGATGGCAGATGGCAGATGGTGGGAGACTGACAGGCAGTAAGTCCTTCTGGTTGACAGACTTCACTCTATGCTCACCAATCTTCATCTGACTTGCACATAGGTTCATATTCCAGAAAGTGATGGGTGAAGACAACAGTATATAATGGGTATTTTTACAAAAAACTTGTGTTAGCCTACTCATGACTCGTGCCACACTTGAGTACCACAGGTGTTGTGGTTCTGTGGATGGTCATGTGAAGGATACAAGTGCTGGATGTCCTGCAGGTACAGGCCCAACATCTGACATTTGTGAAGATCTTTAGTTCCTGTGAGGATGAGAAGAACCAGTAGTAGGTTCTTGTACAATGTTCACCGTCTTCCTCTTGACCTTGATCATTCAAGAAACAGGTCAAGAGGTAACAGCTTCTTGTATGGCTGTCACCATTCTCTTCACTGCATTAGTAATAGTGATAGGTGGAGACTTGGATGCATGTATTTGCCTCATGTTTAAATGCATTCCATGCAGCTGGACTCTCTTCTACCAGTTAACCATGAATAGCAGTGAGTAACAGTGTTTGCTTACCTACTTGAGTCTTCCAACATACATCGTTTTGCATGTGCTTGGGGAAAATCTTTTCCACATGTTTCTGTATCAAGAGGGTGAGAATATTCTAGCTAAGAAGCAGCAGAAAACATACAACAAGGTGTTTGTAGGCATCATCACTCTAGTTCAGCTCGATGCCCAACTGCTTTAATCCCAAAGACCCAATTCCTTTTGGCTGAGGAATCAGGAGCCTTTCAATAGTTACTCGAGATGGCTGATGAACAACATGCTCATTCTACAGTTCTTCACCTTTTTCACTGTCTTCTTCATCACTGTCTTCTTCATCTTTGTCTTCTTCACCCTCACTGTCTATAGGTCCAGGTGTACACCATGGTGGCATGATTGTTTGTCACTTTTTGCCCTTGTCTATATGCTACAGCAGTGACAGCAAAGGAGTAAGGACCCTCGTGTTCACACAATACAAATGCAGCCTCTAGGGACAACAATTGGCAAAACATCAGAGAAAACCTTTCTCTGAGTCAACTTTCACACAGAATAATTGTTATGATTTCTATATTTTTTCTTATCTTCAGTGCTAGCTTTATCTTATCAGAACATCTAAGTGCTCAGACTGTTTACACACCTAAATGGTGCAGTTATCATGACATGCCTGCAGCACACATTCTTTGTTGTTTCACATATGGTTACCACTCAGTAGTGTACTATTATTAGCACACTGAACATGTATTTAAGTAGAGTCTCAGCTGGCTTAAACCCCAGCTTCAGCTAAGGTTTAATCTATCCAACTCATAGCTTCTTGCTCTGCAACTATCTAAGTCTAGTTATTGACTTAATACCCTAATATTGTCTACATCATAAACGTTCCACTGAAGTGCAAGTGGCATTCCCTTGTTTGATATTGTTTGGCAAGTTGGTGGCTAACATTTAGCCAAAGCTTGCTTCAAATATTTCTCATCATTATACTATGGTGACCAATGTACATGCCCATTCTATCTCTCAAAAACACTATCACAATCTCCATGGTCTTTGGCCTATTCTGTGCTGCCACCCTGTTGTACTGGATTGGGAGAATCTTCTCCTGTTGCCAATGCAGGGAACAAGCATGCTTACTATTACAACCCATCCCTCACCTTCCTGTGTCATACTACATATATCTGTATCTGCACACCCAAGTAATCAACCAACCAACCCTTCACGATGGCAGACCCATCACATCCCAACACTCCAGCCGATCAGGATCTGTTGACATCACAGAGTCCATACCAGGATCAAACCACTTAAGTGCAGCATTCACACCTTTCACTCACCAGCCAGAGCTCCCAGATGAGTGAAGAAACGAAGAAAAAAGGAATTTGGGGGACTATAGCCAACAAGGTAGTGCTCTTGAGGATTACCTCCTGTCAATCAGGACTGAAGAGAACCTTGACCCCCATCTCAGAAGTTTCTACCAAGTGGCACTCCAGGAATACCAAGATGCTCTCACTCGCATCGACAATGGTGGAGACTCAGATAGAGGATCTTACCATCCTAAGTCCCCATCCCCAGCATTCTCTCACACAGTTCATCCATGGACTGCTCGACACAGAGTGGTACCAAGCCTTAGCCTCCTACTCGGAGGAGAAGGACCTGAGCATTATAACCTCTCAGCTGCTGGATCTGCTCAGGGACATGCCACTGAGGTCACTGCTTCACTGAAGCCCTACTCACCACCTCCTTTCCCCACTGCTGAAGACGAAAGAAGACAGGCCATCTGGGATTGGATCAGGGCAAATAGCAATCCCCTCCCCCTCCCCAAGCCAGAAAGAGAGACGAAAGGTGTTCCCACCTACCCTCTCTACCATAGTCCCCTTAGACCAGATTTGCTGACTCTTGAAAATGCCAAGCAACCTTTTGTCACTGAGAACTGATAAATCACAGATGCATATGTGCTTGCCAGCCCTGTCGTCCCATTCGAGTGACCATGGACCAGGGTCCATCTCATGCTCATCAAGTCGGGCTTCGACGTTCAGTCTGCCTGGCTCCTCCCAGAAGTCAAGGCCCATCTGAAGGCTGGAAGAGCAACAGCAGCACTCTCAAGAAGGGTCCAGAAGTGGGAATGCAACCAGTGGCCCCACAAATTTGATGGGACAGCAATTCCCACCACCAGGCCAAGCCCAACCTGGGTCAGCAACAACAACCACCCTGAGGCCAACTTCATACAAACCAGGTATGGGGTTGGAGAACCTAAGGTTGTTGCCAGGTATCAAGGGCAGGAGACCTACGATTGGTGCCACATCCCCATTCTCGATGACAATGAGGCCTGCCGATATGCTGCAATATACTCTTGGCCAGCACCTGACAATCCCTATGCCAGCAAAGCTGTCTGTCAGGATATACTATCGAGAGGTTCTGGAGCAGGTCCATCAGGTACTTGCTAGAGTTGTAGGCATCATGCCAATTCTCCTATGAGGTCTTGGATGGGAAGAACTATTTGATGTTATGGTATTCAGGATCCAGGAAGATCCCTATTGGCTGAGGTCAGAAGCAGGAATTGACTGGGCAGGAGCCTGCACAGTAGGAGACCGTATCAGCATTGTTACGGTTTATTCGTTTTTCTTTGTTTTACTCAGCCTGATTACTCATATGCGATCATAATGGACAGTTTCTCACTGTACTATTATTAGCGTATCCAAGTGTATTTAAGTAGAGCCTTAGCTGGTCTAAACCCCAGCTTTGGCTAAGGTCTAATCTACCTAACTCAAAGCTCCCTGTTTCGCGACTATCTAAGCCCTCGATCGACTTCTACAATCTCCTTTGACCTCTAAGAGTATCGTCCACCGAAGTGCAAGTGGCGATCCTTAGTTGATCTAAGTCAATTAAAGTTGGTTGTTGACATTTAGCTGAAGCTCATCCTACATTGCCTAGCGCCACGTCTGAGAACGAACGCTACCCAACGATCTCTTTGCTAATTTCCAAACTTGCACCGTGTACTACCCATCTTCGTTATACGTTAATCGGTGTGCATGCCGAGCATCAAAACTGTTACGATTATTCTTTTCTTTTTCTTTCCTTTTCTTTTCTTTTCTTTTCTTTAGTCAGCCGGATTACGCGACGCGCGATCACCACGGACTGACTGCGCAGTAGTATTTTTAGAATACTCACGTGTATTTAAGTAGAGCCTCAGCTGGTCTGAACCCCAGCTTCGGCTAAGGTTTATTCTACCTAACATCGAACTCCGTTCTTCCGTCTATCTGTCCCATCGACTTTCGTCGCCTTTGACTTGTTGGAGCATCGTCTACCGAAGTGCGAGTAGCGATCCTAACACGATCTAAGTCGATTAGAGTTAGTGGCTAACATTTAGCCGAAGCTCGCCTACAATCGCCCAGCGTCCGTGGCCACTCCTTTATCACACGTACGTCGAGTCCCTCCGACTCCATGGAGATGCCCGGGAGTCCCCAGAAGTCCAGGCCAGAATGGACCGAGGGCGAGCGCACGATGCACGCATCCGACGCGCCGAAGAGGATGCCCTCTATGGACCCAATGGCTTCTGGGACCTTCCCCTCGAGCCCGATGCCACTCCCGCCGAAGTGGACAACCGAATACGAGCGGCCGCCGTCCGCTACACAGGATATGCGCGAAGGGCCGGAACCGATCTCGAAGCCAGGACCCGAGCGTGGAGAGTCTACCAGGAGGAGATCTCCAACGAGGACTCCGACATCGGGCGGTGGCGGAGAAACAAGGAAATTGACCGAATCGCCCGAGAGAGGAAGGAGGCAGAGGATGCCAAGTCGGCCTCCAAACCAGGCCCTGGAACCGACGGTAATGGCGGCGGTGAAGCAGGTCCTCCTTCAGGGCCCAGTGCCTAGGCCGGGCATTTTCGAACTATTACCCTGGCATGGACTGTACGAAATTATGATGGAAGATATGGAGAGAGACCCGCAGTGGCTCTTCTCCGAGGCGGGCGAAGACTACCGCCACGCGAAACAAATGGGGGATGTATATCTAATGAAGAACATCCTCGAAGTGGAGACCTGGCACCGGGCGGCTATCGTCTGGAACCTGGTAAACCCCAATGCACCACAGCGGGGATGTGAAGCGTACAGGAGGCCTCAACCGATGCCTCCCCCTACGGACCCCTCGGGCTTCTTCCCCGAAGGCTTCTTCGGAGGAGCGGGAGAAGACGACGACGAGTGGGACGACCAGGGCGCTGGTCCGTCCACACGAGACAAGGGAAAGGGGTCTACAGTACCCCCGTTCCCGCCAAAAATGCCGGATCCGGCGGGATACCCTCCCCCGGGAGAAAATCGAAACTTGCGGTCGGTATCGCGACCGCCTAAACCGCCGGTACCGCCGCATGTACCATCCCCCCCGGATCCAATTCCTCCCTGGCAACTCGCGCCGGGAGCCGTCAATAATCCCTGGAATGATGTCAAACCCAAGTTAGTAACTCAGCCCGAGTACTTTACTGGGGTTTCCTCGGACATCACGCGCTTCCTCCACCACTGCGAGGTCTATTTCGCCGTCTTCCCCATGTACTACACTATGAACGATCAGGGGCATAACCCTTACCGTATCACGTTCGCTCAGGGGTACTTACGGGGGGACGCCCAGCAGTGGTGGGTCGACCAATACTACCGCTACCGAGACCCGCAGGGTCATTGGAGGTTCCCCACCTGGGCAGAATTCTCCCATGACCTCACGCAGGAATTCCGCGAAGTAGCGGAGTTGACGATATGGAAGGCCGAGTGGAAGAAGGTCCGTCAATCGGACTTCAAATCGGCGGTAGAGTTCTTCGCGAAATTCGAGAGGCTAGCACACAAGTGCGAAGAGTTCGGCGACGAGAAGCAGATGTTCGAAGCAGTCGAAGCGGCGATAAGGCCGACGGTGCGAAACACGGTTATGCATGGGGACAACGAGCGCCCCACAACCTACGCACAATGGAAGGCGCGCGTCTTGAGGATAGACGCCAACTATCGATACGGAGTAGCCCAGGGACTGGGCAGTAAGTCCTCCTCGAACCAGGCCGGTTCGGGTAGAGGCAATCAACAGAAGGGTGGACAGGGGTCAGGTGGCGATAAGAAGGATGCCACGGGAACCACGTACGGTGGAGCAGGGCAACCAATGGAGATCGACAAGCTGCGGTCCGACAAGCGGTGCTTCAAGTGTGGGAACACTGGGTGGAGCCCGAAGCACAAGTGCCCCAATGACAAAGCGAAGTGGCTCCCTGTCAAACTCCCACCTCGCAAGAAACCCAACGTCGCCCGCCTCCGCCAATTGCTTGCTGAAGCCGAGAAGGAGGATCTAGGAAAGGACACCAAAGTCGAGGAAGTGAAGGAGGAGAAGGGAAAGTCGTCAAAAGACGAGCCGGCGTCGAAATAAGCGATTCGACGGCGTCGGCAAAGGACTCAGTTTCCACTGGTGCGCATTCATGTAATTCTAGTCGGACTTATACTACGTATGTAGGTACTCCGTATGATCAATATACCAATTTTTTCGCCGCGTTACCAGTTGAAGAAACTAAGGACGAGGAATCGCAACACCCCGATGGCGTAGGAGGGGATTTCCGCCACTCGGCGCGGTCTGCGCCCAGTACTGAACCCCTAGGGGCCGTCCAAGCTCAGGAACCCCCGGCCGACCGCACAGGGAAAGCCCCTCAAGGGCAGAGCCCCCTAGGTCGTGTCTCGACTGCACCCTTGACGAAGGGAGGTCAGCCCGGAGAGGGAGAAAGGTCGCCAGCCCAGCCCGCTGGGCCTGCGTCTTCAGAGGCGTCTGTTCCAGCGGGAAGCGTCGGAAAAGCAGCTGAGGTCGTGAGCTCGAGGGACCACCTGCCCTTAGTAGCCAAGGGACACCCGACGGCAAAAAGTGCAGACCCCTCGGGGGAGCCAATATGTGTGCCCCCGCAAAGGGCAACCCGAAGTACCGCCGGGTCTAGGAAGAGCACTAAGAATAGGACGACTGTGGGGGTTACAACGTCGCGCACAAGCGCCCGTGGCCAGGGCCGAACACAGGGCAGCGAGCCCTCCTCCACCACCTCGAACTCCAAAGGCGCCCAAGTGCCGCCTCTGGACCTTTCTCGTCCAGGTGACCAAATGCCACTTCGAGGGAAGAACCCTTCGGTCTCGCTGGAGGAAGTCGAAGACGAGGAAGCTCATTTACGGTCCGACATACCGGTAGTCACTCCCAAAAGGTCGACGTCACCGGCCATGTCCCTCACCGCAAACGCCAACGACAAGAAGGTGTTCGCGGAGATGTACTATGAGCCCCACGGGATCCTATGGACCCGTCGAGCCCTACGAATCGCTCGGGGGGACGCAGCGGCTCGCGCCGTTCTCAAAGGATGGATACACCCTCGACGATGTGAGGAGGTGACCGATCAGCTGTGTCACCAACTCGAGGAGCAGACGGAGACGGCCACCCAGGCCAGAGAAAAGTGGCAGTGGATGGAGGACCTGAAGAAGCCCCCTATGTACATACGAGGCAGGAAGGGGCGAAACGTTTCAATAAAAGTGCGATTAGAGACGCTCGATACTCGGGAAACCCACGCCGTGTCCGCCCTAGTCGACAGCGGGGCCACGGGAAGTTCCATTGATCGCACTTGGGCCCAGACCCACGGGCTCAATTTGAAGAAAGCGGCCCGATCCGTCCCGGTCTACAATGCCGACGGCACGCGTAACAAAGGAGGGGACATCACCGAATATGCCGAAGTACGACTACGGATAGGAGATCACGTGGAACGGATCGAACTAGCCGTGGTCGATCTAGGCTCCACTCCCTTGTTCCTGGGGCATGACTGGTTACAGCGTCACAACCCGCTCATTGACTGGGACACCGGGGCAGTTACCCTGGCCCGGTGCACATGCAGGAAGATCCCATTTTCCCTTCCCGACACCGATCCCTCGGCACGATGGGACGAGTATGAAGAAGGGGATACCATTCTCGTCGTCGACTTCGAAGAAGCCTTCCACGTGCGAGCTATGGGAACCCGGGCTAATGAATTGGCAGCCCGAGCCAACGCCAAAAAAGCCACCAAGTCGTTTGAAGAGATAGTCCCGGAAGAATACCAAGAATTCAAGGACATTTTCGACAAAGAAAACTTTGACGAGTTACCACCCCGTAAACCCTGGGATCACGCCATTGAGCTGATTCCCAACGCCAACGCCAACTTAGACTGCAAAGTCTACCCTCTCAACCATGCCGAGCAGGAAGAGCTAGACAGGTTCTTGGACGAAAACCTGTCCACCGGCCGAATTCAACCCTCGAAGTCTCCCATGGCTTCGCCGTTCTTTTTTGTCAAGAAAAAGGATGGCAAGCTGCGCCCCGTCCAAGACTATCGAAAGCTAAACGAGATGACCATCAAGAATCGGTATCCGTTACCGCTTATCGGGGAGTTGATGGACCGGTTGAAGAAGGCCAAGTACTTCACCAAGTTGGACGTGCGTTGGGGTTATAACAACGTGAGGATCAAACAGGGGGACGAGTGGAAGGCCGCCTTCCGAACCAACCGTGGACTCTATGAGCCCCTGGTAATGTTCTTCGGGCTAACCAACTCCCCCGCCACGTTCCAATGGATGATGAATGACATCTTCAAAGAGCTCATCGCGGCCGGAGAGGTATCAGTCTACTTGGACGATATCCTTATCGCTTCAAAGACCAAGGCGGAACATCGACGAATCGTGCGCAGGGTACTGCAGATTCTCCGCGAAAACAAACTGTTCCTTAAAGCAGAGAAATGCGAGTTCGAAGTGGAAGAAACCGAATACTTGGGGGTAATCATCAGCGAAGGAAAGATCCGTATGGACCCAGTTAAGATTGCGGGACTACTCGACTGGCCAGTTCCTCGAAGGAAACAAGAGCTACAATCCTTCCTGGGATTCTGCAATTTTTACAGACGCTTCATCCGCGATTACAGCAAGCACGTGAGGCCCTTGACCTCTTTGACGGGGAAGCAAGAATGGCAGTGGGGAGAAGCCCAGCAGAAGGCGTTCGAAAAGCTCAAAGAGCTATTCCGCGAGGACGTTGTCCTAGCCATTCCCCTGGATCAAGGGAAATTCCGGGTGGAGGCAGACTCCAGCGAAGGAGCAGTGGGAGCAGTACTTTCTCAATGGCAGGACGAGAAATGGAGACCGGTTGCCTTCCTCTCCAAGGCCCTCTCAGTCACCGAGCGCAATTACGAGATTTACGACAAGGAGCTGTTGGCTATAATGATCGCTCTCGAGGAATGGCGCCAGTACCTCATGGGGGCAAGAGAAGACTTCGAGATCTGGACCGATCATTCCAACCTCCAGTATTTCCGAAAACCACAGAAACTCAACCGACGACAAGCTCGATGGGTTACTGAGTTGGCGGAATACCAGTTCAGTCTACACCATAAGCCGGGGGCTCAAAACCGCAAGGCCGACCTTTTATCCCGAAGGGCGGATCACGACCAGGGGAAGGAGGATAACCGAGACGTAGTAGTCCTCAAGGCGGGACATTTCAGGGCACTGATAATGCCCACCACAGAGGAACTTCACGAGAAAATCAAAATCGCCACTCATGATGCTTGACATTGGGACCGAGGGATTTCAGACTCCCTCAACCATGAAAAGGGGATATCCCGAGAACAAGGGATGTTGTGGTATGACGGGCGAATCTACGTTCCCGTAAACCGGGAACTTCGAGGACGGATCATTGCTCTCAAACATGATCACGTCACCGCTGGCCATCCAGGCATCGAAAAGACCAAAGAATTGATACTCCGCGACTACTGGTGGCCCCGAATGCGTCGAGACGTAGAGGCCTATGTGAAAGGATGTGACGTCTGTCAGCGGACTAAAGCGGATCGTCGCCCGAAACGGGCCCCCCTGCATCCCAATGAAATACCTATACGCCCGTGGACCCATATTTCGGTCGACATGATCACCAAACTCCCGGACTCCAAAGGATATGACTCCATTCTCGTCATTGTCGACCGCTTCTCTAAAGCTATCATCCCTATTGCGTGCACCGAGGAGCTTACTTCCCTCGGATTTGCAAAAATCTTGAGGGACTACGTCTATGTACCCTACAGCGTAATGCCCGAGAAAGTAATCTCCGACCGAGGCTCGGTCTTCGTATCTAAATTCATGAAGGAGTTCTACCGACTGCTCCAGGTCGAGGGGAATCCCTCCACGGCATACCACCCGCAGACAGATGGCCAAACTGAGCGGGTTAATCAGGAGATCGAGAAATACCTCAAGATGTTCGTCAACGACAGGCAAGATGATTGGAGCGAATGGTTGCCGCTAGCAGCCTTCACTCACAACAATCGTCAACACTCGGCGACGGGATACTCCCCCTATCGGGTTATCTTTGGAAGGGACGGAGAGGTAATCAAGAACCCTCAACGAGCAACGACCGTTCCAGCAGCGGGGAAACTAGTGGAGGAGATAGAGAAAGCACAAGGCGAAGCCAAGAAATCATTAGAAAAGGCGGCAGAGTCCATGAAAAAGGCCTACGACAAACAAAAGAACGTCGCAGTGGAATACCAAGTAGGAGACAAGGTGTGGCTCGACTCGACCAACCTTCATCTCCCTCGACCGACCAAGAAGCTTGGGGACCGTCGTGTTGGCCCCTTCGCCATCACGGCCAAAAAGGGGGCCTCTGCTTATGAGTTGAAGCTACCGATAAAATGGAAAATCCACAACCGTTTCAACGAGTCACTCCTAACACCTTATATCGCCCCAACCTTCCCAAACCAACCCCGCCCCGAGAGTCCACCTCCAGAACTTATTGACGAGGAAGAAGAATACGAAATCGAGGAAATAGTGGAGCAGCGGGACAAGGTTGTAGGTCGGGGACGAACTCGCCGCGCCATAACAGAGTACCTAGTAAAGTGGCGAGGATACCCGAAAGAGGAGAATTCCTGGGTCAAACGGTCAGACATGGCAAACGCGGAGGAACTCGTAAACGAGTATGAAGCGCGCCTCCAACGGATTTATTGGGAAGTCAACAAATACGGGAGAACAGTCGGACGAGATGACAAGATACCCCTGGAGGCGCGAACGCCATACCACGATCCGGATACTCCATGTGTCACGGACGTGGAGACAGTCTACTCCTCCGAATGCACCAACCCAAGACACTCCGATGCACAGTCCTCGATGGAGATGCGAGAAGTCACTGCAGAAGAAGCGGACGGAGTACCAACAGTGGAAGGAACGCCAAATAGTGATAACTCGGACGTAGACCTCCTACAACGGGTCACCGAAAATTGGGACAAGAATGAAGATGATAACAACGATGAAGAAGACGACGAGGTGTGGTCGTTTTATTCCGAATCACGACCTTCCTCCTCGCAAGGCGAATCTAGTGACTCCTTCGTATCGGAGGAGTCCTAAATCAATACTTACGGTGTAGAAGGGGATTTCCACCGCTCAATTACGAGCATTGAACCCTTAGGGATCGCGGATCCTGACAGACAATTGAGGCCTAACCGGCGCAAGGTGGCTCAGGAATTATAGGAACCTGAGTCCAGGGGGAGAGAGGGTCAGAGGCCGAACCCACCGATGTGACTCTTCATGGGGTAGCGGAGGTCCAATCGATCCTGTTTTAAAGCAGAAGGGAGCCCTTCAATTCGCTGGTGTGGAAGGAAGGAGACATATTCTCATTCGGGACGAATGAGTCTTAAGGAGGGGGTAATGTTACGATTATTCTTTTCTTTTTCTTTCCTTTTCTTTTCTTTTCTTTTCTTTAGTCAGCCGGATTACGCGACGCGCGATCACCACGGACTGACTGTGCAGTAGTATTTTTAGAATACTCACGTGTATTTAAGTAGAGCCTCAGCTGGTCTGAACCCCAGCTTCGGCTAAGGTTTATTCTACCTAACATCGAACTCCGTTCTTCCGTCTATCTGTCCCATCGACTTTCGTCGCCTTTGACTTGTTGGAGCATCGTCTACCGAAGTGCGAGTAGCGATCCTAACACGATCTAAGTCGATTAGAGTTAGTGGCTAACAAAAACCAATGTTTACCCTGCTTGACCAGAGAGGTCATCACCTTGCGTTCGTAAGGACAGTCTCGAGACTGTTAGCGTATCGCGAGTGGACCAATGGAAGAGCGTACCTACACCCTGAACCTTTTCATCTACTCCCTCAAGCTTGCTTCACTGTTGGCAGTCGTACTGCTAGCACTGACGAGCACCTCCCCATCCATACAGGACGATTCCTTGCTGATGACCGGTTCTAACTACGAAACCGACCTCAGCCTGATTATCGCAATCTTGATTGCACTCACTATCCTCGTCGTTCGACAGCTCGCATGCCACTTGCTGAACTGCTACCAACTATAGCGGTGGCTTTTGGACTACTTGCAGAGGCACTCCTAGCAATTGCCATCAGGGCAGTATACAGGTGTTGCACCCGCGCTCGAAGAGCGAGACTCCCGTTCCATTACATTCCACACCTCCCGATCCCATATCCAACTGTCCCTTACCCGCATATCCCAGTGCAACCTACCCTTCATGATGGATGACCTATCACACCCAGAGGAGAATCCTCAGATTCCAGGGAGTCTTCCCCAACCCTGAGAGCAGCTTCCGTCAACATCACAGATGTATGAGGCATCGACCTACTCGGAGACGTCCACGTCTCGCCCCCAGGGATCATCGACCTCCCTCCCATTGGAGGAGAAGAAGGAGGGTCTCTGGACCAGGGCGAGGAAAGTGATGTTGAAACAGAGTTCGAAGGAGATGAACTTACAGACCTCGAAAGGATCAGACTCCAAGACCTCCTCGATGGCCTCATCCCGGCGAACGAAGAGGATGAAGACGATTCCGGAATCAGAGAAATCGACAGAGCGTGAGGTTACCATGGCAGAAGCCTCTATGAGGAGGATGACGGAGGCCTCCACCACAACTACCTCCCGTCCAGTTGGAACAGACCCCTATAACGGTCGAATCGTGCCAGGCGGCGGCCGAGAGTCCAGTGGGATCCCTGTGGTGTGGCACCCCACAACCAGTTGGGTCTTCACCAGGGAAGAAACTCCTATGGCCAGGACCTCAGCCCAAGACGCCGGACCCAAGACCACCCCCGTTCAGAGGACCATTGCCCTCCCCGCCAAAACCGAAGAGCGTATCTGGGACACCATCGAAGCGTATTCCCTGGATGCTCACCCCAATCTATACACAAGAGATACCATTACCGACGACGTCGAATTCACCGAATATCCAGGGGACACGCTGGAGGGAGAGCAGATCCTCGATCAGTTTAGAGGAGGTCCCTCCCCCAGCGAGTTCCCCGACGTCCCCACTTTCACACCGTCAGTCCAGGCGTGAGCCTTCGCGGTCCCCCAACCCATCAATCAGAGACCCTGGACCGATGAGTACAACACGCTCATCCAGTCCAACTTTGACCTTTGAGCTGCCCGGCTCACCCCAGAAGGAGCGGCCCTCATGGACCGAGGAAGAGCGGCAAGCACATGCACAAGAAATGCAGAGTGTCGAGCCATACGAGATTTATCATTCACCCTCCTCAATGAGGACTGCTCCACCTTATCCGAGTGGAGAAGGGAGTACCGTCAGAGGCAGAGGCAGCAAAGGGAGCATCCCAGCCTGTGGAGAACACGAGGAAGTAGGCAGTGGAGACCCGAAGAGGTCGCCTAGTGGAATGCCAAGCAGGCCGCCTCTCAGTGCGATCATGGAGGTGATGAGGGACATCTGGAGGGTACTCACTGAACCGATAGCCGACCAGATAACGGATGGGCAGATGCAGGGGCTGGGCCCTCAGCAACCAATAAAGGGAAGAGGTCTACGGTGCCCAAGCAGCCACCAGCAGGACCACCCCCTCTGACGGGACCCCGACCGGGTGGTAATTGGGGGGGATACCCATCTCCGGGGAACAATCCAAGACTGTGATCGCTACCTCGACCTCCAAACCCGCCGGTTCCACCCATACCGCCCTCACCCCCTGACCCCATTCCACCATGGCAATTGGCCCTGGGAGCCAGGAACAATCCATGGAACAACGTCAAACCCAAGCTGATCATGCAGCCCAAGTACTTCACCGGGGTATCCTCGGATATAACCTGCTTCCTTTATCACTGTGAAATGTACTTTCAAGTATTCCCCATGTACTACATGATGAATGACCAGGGGCAGAACCCCTATTGAATCACGTTCGCCCAGGGATACTTACGAGGAAAAGCGCAGGAATGGTGGAACGATCAGTATTATCGTTACAGGGACCTACGGGGGCACTGGAGGTTTCCAATGTGGGAGGAATTCTCCCATGATTTAACCGTCCAGTTCCGCGAAGTTGCCGAACTAGCAATCTGGAAGCAGGAATGGAGGAAGCTCCGCCAATCGGACTTCAAATCAGTGGTGGAGTTCTTCGCAAAGTTCAAAAGGTTAGCCCACAAGTGCGAGGAGTTCGAAGACGAGAAGCAGATGTTTGAAGCGGTGGAAGCCGCAATATGACCGACGGTCCGAAATACAGTTATGCATGGGGACAATGAGCGCCCCACAACCTACGTGGGATGGAAGGGGCGCGTTCTGAGGATCGACACCAATTATCGGTATAACATCACCCAGGGATTGGGCAATAAGTCCTCCTCGAACCAGGGAAGCAGTTTGGGTCGAGGCAATCAAAATCAGAAAAGCAGTAGCCAGAACGCAGGTGGCGATAAGAAGGACGCCACAGGAACCACTTATGGTGGGGCTGGGCAGCTGATGGAGATCGACAAGCTGCGTAGCGATAAGCGGTGCTTCAAGTGTGGGAATACCGGGTGGAGCTGGGACCATAAATGTCCAACGGACAAATCGAAATGGCTCCCTGTCAAACTTCCCCCACGCAAAAAGATCCCTGCCCAATGACTCCGACAGTTGCTCGCTGAGGCCGAGAAGGAAGATAATGGCAAAGACACGAAGATCGAGGAGGTCAAAGAGGAGAAGTCGTCAAAAGACGAGCCGACGTCAAAATAAGTGATTCCACGACGTCGGCTGAGGACTTAGTTTCATCTGGTGCGTGCTCCTGTACTACTAGTCGGACTTATACTACATATGTAGGTACTCCATATGAGCAATATCACAACATTTTCGCCGCGTTAACCGTAGAAGAGACTAAGGAAGAAGAATCGCAAAACGCCCACGGCGTAGGAGGGGATTTCCGCCGCTCTACACAACCAGCATACAGCAATGAACCCCTAGGGGCCGTCCCACCTCAGGAACCCCCGCTTGACTGCATGGGGAAAGTTCTGGAGGACCCAGCGAGCACCTCAGGTCAAGTTCAGACTAGCGCCAGACATGGTTGCGGTCGCCCCGGCAGGGAGAATTGGCCAATGACCCTGACTGGGAGGCCTTCACCTGTTGTTCCTCCAGTCAGAGGTGGAAAAGCAGCTGAGGCCAGGAACCAAGGGGACCACCTACACTCAGTAGTGGCCTCACCCGCAAACGGTGCCGACCCCCTTGGGGAGCCAATATGTGTGCGTTCACATAGGGTTACCGAGAGTACCGCCGGGTACAGGAATGAGGATAAGTATGGACCAACTGTGGAGGTTACAACGCTGAGCACAAGTGCCCGTGGCCAGGGCCAAACACAGGGCAGCGCGCCCTCCTCCACCAACTCGACGGAAGGTGACCAAGTGCTGCTGAGGGGCCCTCTTCGGCCTGGTGACCAAATGCCACCTCGAGACAAGAAACCCCACATTTTGTTGGAAGAGGTTGATGATGAGGAAGCATACTTACAGTCCAACATCCCGATCACACCACCCAAAGGGAAGTCTCGCATGACCCCTGAGCCCGAGTTGGTGCCCGAAGCCAAACGAGCTATTCTGGACATGTACTATGAACCCTTTGGAACATACTGGACCCACTGGGCACTACGACTTGCTAAAGATGAGTCGGCCGCATTTTCTGCTCTAAAACAGTGGGTACACCCTCGTTGACTAGGGGAGGTGACCATCGAACTGTGGGATATGCTCAAAGAACAGCTGGAGACCCCAAAAGAAGCTAGAGACAGGTGGGAGTGGATGGAGGACCTGAAGAAACCCCCTATGTACATATGAGGGAGAAAGGGGCACAATGTATCCATTAATATTCAGTTGGAAATGTTAGACACTCGAGACATGTTCGCGCTCAAAGCACTGGTAGACAGTGGGGCCACGGGAAGTTCCATTGACCGCAATTGGGTCCGAGAGCACGGAATCAACCTTAAACAGGCAGCCCACCCTGTCCCGGTCTATAATGCCGACAGCACCAGGAATAAAGGGGGTGACATCACCGAATATGCAGAGGTATGATTATGGATTGGGGATCACGTGGAAAGGATCGAGCTCGCAGTAGTAGATCTGGGTACCACGCCCCTGTTCTTGGGGCATGATTGGCTGCAGAGGCATAACCCGCTGATCGATTGGGACACCGGGGCTGTTACCCTAGCCCGCTGTGCCTGTCGCAAAATCCCTTTCCACCTACTGGATACCGACCCTTCTTCGCGTTGGGATGAGTACGAAGAGGGAGATACCATCCTGGTAGTAGATTTCGAGGAAGCCTTTCACATACGTGCCATGGGGACTAAGGCTAACGACTTAGCCGCCCAGGCCAACGCAAAAAAGGCCGCTAAGTCCTTTGAAGAAATTGTACCAGAAGAGTACCAAGACTTTAAAGATGTCTTTGACAAGGAGAGTTTCGATGAACTTCCCCCACATAAACCTTGGGACCACGCTATTGAATTAATCCCTAACACTAATGCCAACCTGGATTGTAAAGTCTACCCCCTCAATCTGGCGGAGCAGGAGGAATTGGACCAATTCCTGGATGAAAACCTTTCCACCGGCCGTATTCAGGCATCCAAATCTCCCATGGCATCCCCTTTCTTTTTTGTCAAAAAGAAGGATGGGAAGCTTCGCCTGGTGCAGGATTACCGAAAGTTGAACGAAATGACTATCAAAAACCAGTATCCTTTGCCACTTATCGGAGAACTGATGGACCGACTGAAAAAGGCCAAGTACTTTACCAAGTTGGATGTAAGGTGGGGATATAATAATGTTCACATCAAGCAAGGTGATGAGTGGAAAGCAGCATTCCATACCAATCGCGAGCTCTACGAACCACTTGTAATATTCTTCGGGCTGATGAACTCTCCCGCTACCTTCCAATGGATGATGAACAACATCTTTAAGGACCTCATTACCGCTGGGGAAGTGTTGGTATACCTCGATGACATTCTAATCGTGTCCAAGACTAAAGCCGAGCACAAGTGTATAGTGCGAAAAGTTCTGGAGAGGCTTCGGGCCAATAACCTCTTCCTTAAAGCTGAAAAGTGCGAGTTCGAGGTCGAGGAGACGGAATACCTAGGGGTCATCATTAGCGAAGGAAAGATTCGGATGGACCCAGTAAAAATTGCCGGGCTGTTAGACTGGCCAGTTCCCCGAAAAAAACAGGAGTTGCAGTCTTTCCTTAGGTTCTGCAATTTCTACTGACACTTCATCCGGGACTACAGTAAACATGTCAAGCCGCTCACCTCTCTAACAGGAAAGACTGAGTGAAAGTGGGAGGAAGCGCAACGAAAAGCTTTTGAGAAGCTTAAAGAACTATTCTGGGAAGATGTGGTATTGGCAATCCCGCTTGACGAGGGAAGGTTCTGGGTGGAAGCCGACTCCAGCGAAGGGGCAGTAGGGGCGGTGTTATCCCAATGGCAAGATGACAAGTGGTGTCCAGTCGCATTTCTCTCCAAGGCGCTATCAGCGATGGAGCGTAATTATGAAATCTATGACAAAGAACTCCTGGCCATCATGATAGCCCTAGAAGAATGGCGCCAATACCTCATGGGCGCTCGAGAAGACTTCGAGATCTGGACAGACCACTCCAACCTCCAGTACTTCCATAAGCCCCAAAAGCTCAACTGACGACAAGCCCGGTGGGTGACGGAGTTGGCAGAGTACCAGTTCACATTACATCATAAGCCGGGGGCCCAAAACCGCAAAGCGGACCTACTGTCCCGACGAGCAGATCATGATCAAGGGAAGGAGGACAATCGGGATGTAACGGTCCTAAAAGCGGAGCATTTCCGAGCCCTGGTAATGCCCACCTTGGAGGAGCTCCATGAGAAAATCAAACTGGCCACTCACGATGTACACAAGTGGGACTGAGACATCTCCGACTCTCTTAATCACGAAAAGGGGGTCTCTCGAGATCAAGAGCTGCTTTGGTATGATGGACACATTTACGTCCCTATGGACTGAAGGCTACGAGGAGAGATCATAGCCCTCCGACACGATCATGTAACGGCAGGGCACCCTGGCATTGAAAAGACCAAGGAACTCGTTCTACGAGACTATTGGTGGCCCAGGATGCGACGAGAAGTGGAGGCGTACGTCAAAGGATGTGAAGTCTGTCAACAAACCAAGACGGATCGTTGCCCAAAGAAAGCTCCCCTTCATCCGAACGAAGTACCAACCAGACTGTGGACTCACATTTCAGTAGACATGATCACCAAACTCCCTGGCTCAAAAGGGTATGATTCCATTCTGGTCCTAGTTGATAGGTTCTCTAAAACGATAATCCCAATTGCCTGCACCGAGGAACTCACATCCCTCGGATTTGCCAAAATCTTGTGAGATCATGTTTATGTACCATACGGAGTGCTGCCTGAGAAAGTCATCTCGGATAGAGGGGCCATTTTCATATCCAAATTCATGAAAGAATTCTACCACCTCATCCAAATCACCGGTAATCCCTCAGAATGTTTGTGAATTATCGACAAGATGACTGGAGCGATTGGCTACCGTTAGCCGCGTTCACTCATAATAATCGGAAACATTCGGCAACGGGTTTTTCTCCCTACAAGGTGGTCTTTGGAAGGGACGGGCAAGTCATCAAGACCGCCCAACATCCCGACGCTGTCCCAGCCACATCAAAGTTGGTCCAAGGTATTCAAGAAGTGCAGGAGAAGGCAAGGGAGTCTTTGGAACGGGCGGCCGAATTGATGAAGAAGGCCTATGACAAACATAAGGATAAAGCCGTGGAATATCAAGTTGGCGACAAGGTATGGCTGGACTCTACCAATCTAAACCTACCTCGACCCACCAAGAAACTCAGGGATCGACATGTAGGACCTTTCACCATTGTCACCAAAAAAGGTCCCTCCACGTATGAACTCAAGCTCCCCATGGGTTGGAAAATTCACAATCGCTTCAACAAATCCCTTTTAACCCCATACCACGCTCCTGAATTCCCGAGTCAGCCCCGACCCGAAAGGCCACTGCCAGAACTGATAGATGATGAGGAAGAGTATGAGATTGAGGAAATTGTGGAACAACGGTGATGAGCCTCAAGGCTCTGTACGCTCAGAATTCGCAGATTTTAGCATTATAATAAATGCCTTGTCCACTTAGCGGACTTTCACTAAGTCAACGATTGCAATCACGGCAATACCCACTTTTACCGCCAACTATCCATCCCAACTCGTATTCCGCATCAATATGCGCCACTTCATTATTGCCGCCAGGCACCTGATTGCAGATCTCACGGAATTAGGACCATCATTGATCGCCTAGCACAGCCATCACTGACATCAGCATCAAGCGTCACTTAATAGAATGCCGCAGCCAAAATACCTATTCCACGGCAAAAGACCTAATACCGTGACCTTTCCACTCACTTTACTAAGGCTGTTACAACACCAAGATAATGCCACACGCATCTACTTCAGTGTACTACCTTCAGTGTACTTTGCTGCAGCAACACAGCAGCCCAAGAGTCCGTATGTCGGGGGAATTCTTTCTGATCATTAAGTCTATACGCGGTAAAACCGTGTGGGTGCTGTTACTTTAAAACTCTGGGAGCATGCGTTTTGTATCATTTCTTACCAATCGATGTACTAAGGACTTACGCTCATATTGCGCCAATACATGGAATTTGGTGTCCACAACTCGCTTTTATCTTTTAATCTGCCAGCATCGTTTCACTTTCACCAGCCAGCATCGTTTTCATCAGTTTTCACCTTCTACGTCACCATCATTTTACCCAGTTCAGTTCAGGATTGTTACGTCCCCGTGTGGACTCAGATTAGGATCGTTATTGCCGCCAGCAGCATCTGTCACGGAATTTCAGTCAACAGCTTCAGTATAGGATCATCAGTCACGGTATTTGGTATCTTGCCGTTAGTTTCAGTATAGGATTGTCTCCGTGTAGACTCAGGATTAGTATCAGTTTCGTTTTGCCATCGTTAACCTCAGTATAGTTTCAGTTTCAGTCCAGCCCAGTCCCAGCCATCGTTTTGCCATCACTAGTTCCCCCTCATATTATCACCCGTTCATCTTATCTTCGTTTTACCACCAGTTTCTCGTTTCTCGACTACAGTCTTCGTCTCTTGCCGTCACGGTATTTGTTATCTTCCCAACAGTAATTCTCTTTGACGGCATTTTCTCTAATTCCGTCAACATCGCCCATGGCTTTTACTAGTTAAATTGCCATCACTTTGTTCACGGTTTGCTGGTATTCCCAGTTATACTGGATTCCATTCCTTCTCATCTATCGAGACCCTTCCCGGCTTACAGCCAACGTTTTCTAGTACTCGATCATTAAGGGTACTACTTCGCTGACTGAAAAGTCGCAGTGTATACTTGCATTCTTGAGGAATTCATCGCACGGAGGTGCACCGAAACACTTGCACAACAACAAAGCCTTTATTGCCGCTATGCGCCATTTGCCATGAACTCCTCTAGAGTTTTGGTTTTTGCCGTTGCCATGGAAGTTTAGGCTCATTAATGGGACAAGGTCGTTGGGAGAGGAAGGACCTGTCGCACGATAACCGAATATCTAGTGAAATGGAAAGGGTACCCCTCCGAAGAAAACTCCTGGGTAAAAAGATCCAGCATGGCTAATGCAGAGGAACTGGTGAACGAGTATGAAGCCCGCCTCCAAAGGATTCAATGGGAAATCGATAAAAGAGGAAGGACGGTCGGGATCGATAACAAGATACCTGCCAACGATAGGGCCACATACCATGAACTGGACACTCCTTGTGTCACCGATATTGAAACAGTCTACTCATCCCAATGCTCTAACCCAAAACATTCAGATACCCAACAAGACTCTTATCCCTCTTCCATTTCTTTGCAACAAATGGATTTGGCAGCCCAAAACTGGCACCCTGCATTCAACCCCAAGCTCGAACCTGAGTTCTTACGAAACAAATGGCCCACTGTCACCACAGATGAAGCCGAAGGAGTACCGATCATAGAGGAAGAGGATGCTGAGGAAGAGGTCAACCTCCAAAACCTCCAACGAATTCATGAAAACTGGAATGCAGATGATGAAGATGAGGACAATGATATACCATCATTCTACTCTGAATCTAAACATTCCTCTTCAGACAGTGACGAATGGGAGTCTGAGGACTCATTCGGGACAAACGAGTCTTAGAGAGGGGGTAATGTTATGGTTTATTCGTTTTTCTTTGTTTTACTCAGCCTGATTACTCATATGCGATCATAATGGACAGTTTCTCACCATACTATTATTAGCATATCCAAGTGTATTTAAGTAGAGCCTTAGCTGGTCTAAACCCCAGCTTCGGCCAAGATCTAATCTACCTAACTGAAAGCTCCCTATTTCATGACTATCTAAGCCCTCGATCGACTTCTACAATCTCCTTTGACCTCTAAGAGTATCGTCCACCGAAGTGCGAGTGGCGATCCTTAGTTGATCTAAGTCGATTAAAGTTGGTTGTTGACAAGCATGGACAATATATTAGTCATCAAAGCCTATCACCAGATATCAATGGTATGGAATATCATTCATGCTGAAGACTCAAGAGAGCCTAGAGCACCTTACAGAAGGCTGGCACCCATGCTGAAAACCTTGCCACCAGGAGGCATTCTGGCTGGAGCACAAGAGGCCAATGACAGCTGGATGGAAGGACAAGGCGAACCCACCAAAACCTCCACCACACAAAAGCTGTCTCAGTTGCCACCAATTCCATGGCACAGTCAGCCAGGTGGCTACTCAAGCCCACACCACAATTACATGCTGAGGTCCCTATCCAGGCCAGTTGATCCAGAATTACTGCCACCAACACCACTGAGATGGCAGATGGATGTTGCTGACATGAATTCATGGGGGAAGGTCAAACCCAAACTTGTAGCAGAACCTGAACCTTTCCATGGGAAGGCCAACAAACTCTGCCAGTTCTTTAACCAGTGCAAGACATACTTTGAGGTATTCGCCAATCACTTTGCCTTAAATGAACAGGGCAATAACCCTTACTGCATCACCTTTGCAACAGGGTACTTCAGAGGAGATGCCTGACTGTGGTGGGACCAACAGAAGCATGTATACCAGGACCCAGTAAGGGGGCATTGGCAATATCCCAATTGGTTTGATTTCCATCAGCAGATTGAGAATTGATTCTGGGAAGAGGCAGAGCTGGTGATAAAGAAACAGAAGTGGCAGAAGCTCCAACAAAAGGACTTCAAATCCACAATCAAATTCTTCACTCAGTTTGAGGAATTGGCCATCAAGTGTGATGAGTACAGTGATGAGAAGCAGATGTTCAAGATGGTTGAGAAGGCAATCCACCCCACCACCAAGAACACAATCATGCATGGCAACAACAATTGCCCAACCATGTATGCAGAATAGAAGCATCAAATTGATTGGATAGATGCCAACTACCACTACAACATCACCCAACAAGGCAGGAATCTCCCAGAACAACTCTGGTTGAGGCAACCAAAACAGCAGAGAGTTGTCAGGAAAAGCCAGCAATTCTGGGAATTCCAACAACAAAAAGGAGTACCCTGAATGGCGATGGATGCAACCGTTTGGTCCTGACTGGACTAGACGAGTGTTCTATCTTGCAAAAATGGCTGAAGAAGCCAGGAGCATTCTGAAAGGATGGGTACACCCCTGACATCTGACAGAGATAGATGACGATCTTGTCCAGAGTCTAAGAGAAAAAGCAGAATGGAAGTGGGGAAAGGTGGAACAAGATGTGTTTGATGCTATCAAAGATCAATTCTGAAACAGAGTAGTATTGGCGATACCCTTGGATGAAGGAAAATTTTGAGTAGAAGCAGACACAAGTGAAGAAGCAGTAGGAGCAGTGTTATGGCAAGAACAGGAGGGAAAGTGGAGGCCAGTAGCCTTTATGTCAAAATCTCTTTCTGCCATGGAACGTAATTATAAGATTTACAACAAGAAGTTACTAGCAATCATGATCACCTTAGAGGACTGGAGGCACTACCTGATGAGAGCGTGCAAAGACTTTGAGATCTGGACTGATCATTTGAACCTTCAGTATTTCTGTAAACCTCAAAAGCTCAATCGCTGACAAGTGCAATGGGTAACAGAGCTAGCAGAGTACCAATTCATGTTGCATCATACTGTACCTGACCAGGTGATAAATCAGAGGGAGAACCGAATCAGGTAGGAATTTATGGGCTTTCCCCTCGCTTTTGGGCAAGTTCAAGTAGTACACATTTGTCATGTACTTCTTCTGTATATACTCAGAAATAATCAGCCTCTGAGAGTACTAAATAACCTTAATAGAGCCGACACATTCTGACATGATCGACCAATTTCTTAATTGGGTTGCCTTTTTCAGTCACTTGAAACTTTCGCACACCTCTCATGCAGTCCCATCCCATTATTGGCTTCAAAAGAATATACGAATATCATTGAAGATACAATATAAATTATCTCTGCAACTTGAATCACTCTCAATGCTCATAATTCAGCTCAAGGACATGAAACAATGCTTCCTGTTCCAAATAGAGCATGATCTCATTATGGTACAATGCAAGGTCAATTCTGGTCAAAACATGGGCATGGCTAGGGCTGCTGAGGATAATTTTGGGGACTATAGATCATAAACTGATATAAACCTATTTTTCCGGATTTATTTGGTCCCAATCTGGCCACATATAGTCTGGATTTTCTTTCGGTGTGCAAATTCGGCACTATCCTCTTTCTGTCTCTCTACCTGCTTGCACACGTAGACCCAACATGTCTGATGGTTAGAACTTTTCATATATACACACAAGAGGCTGACTGATTCCATTAACAGCAGCAGATGACACAGTTTCTGAGCCATACAGCTCTCCTCATAAGAAGGCTCCTTGGCATGGGTGGGATAAAGGCTCACCTACTATAGACCCTACAAACAGGTGCATAATGCCACAAACAGTTTAGATATTCATCTCTGATGTATCCTTAGCAAGCCCTGGCCTGACCCTCCTCAACTACCAGACTGGGATACCATTATTGTGCCCGATGAAGCACCAACTGATGGATATTATTCATCCACTGTGCAATTTGCTTGTATCATGCAGAAGCTTGTGCTTCTTGGCCCAGAGGATGATGATGATGCAGAAATGCTACAAGCATATGAAGAGATATATGGTACAATAAGCCTGGCTGTAGATCTGCATGGCTTTCAGCTCATCAATGAGGTTTGGAGGCACATTTTAGTGGAATATTTTTGGATGACAAAGGAAGATGAGATGGGGGAGCTATTTAAGAACATGAAGAGGAGACATGCTAGGGAAGGAAAACGGTTAGATCTTAGTCAACGACCTGCTGCTGTACTCTCTCTCATGCTCACAAAATGCCCTCACACAGATGACACATAATGATAAATTAGTTTCTGTCATGCTTAGTCAGATGTGACTTGACATGACATCTGCACCACTGTTCACATACCTTGCACACAAACATCCCCCAGACAATGGTCAAAAGCCTCCAGGCAGCCAAGGAGGCTGCTGAAAAAGAGGCCCAGCTTCAGATTGCTCTCAAGGCTGCTATTGACTCTGGTTTGGATGGCAAAGGATGGCCCAAATTGTCACTTTGGGCAGCTGCAAAACAGTATGATGTTAGGTACTCAACACTTACAGCACAATGGAATGGCCAGAAGACATGTATGGAGAGTCATGCTGAACAGCAGAAACTGACTCCACCACAGGAGAAAGTATTGGCTGATTGGATCAAGGTGCTCAGCAAACAAGGAATTCCGCTCAGTCTTGAAGCAGTCACAGAACGTGCATCACATATTGTTGGGGAAGAGGTCTCAGTTAACTGGGCACAAGGATTTCGGACACACCATCCAGATCTCAAAGCAAAGTGGACGACTTCTTTGGAATCATGTCACACTGAGTGCTTGAACCATCCGATGATGAACCATTACTATGACAAATTAGAGACAATTATGAAGGAGTTTGACATTCCACAGGAGAATGTCTACAATATGGATGAGAAGGGGATACAGATGGGGATCGGAAAGCGCACCATGGTTCTTGTGGACTGTGACCAGAGAGGATCCACATACCACATTGAGAACAGGGACTGCAAACTGGTTACAGTCATCAAAACAGTCTGTGCAGATGGGACTGTCCTGCATCCAAGCATCATCTACAAGGGAAAGACGTGTGATTTAGCATGGGGTCAGAAGAATCCTTGTAATACAAGGTGAGTGGACATCAGCAGAATATGCTATTGGGGCTTACAGCATGAATGACAGTATATCATTCTCTCCGAAGGGCTGGACCGATAACAAGTTAGGCTCAAAATGGCTTGAGAATGATTTCGATCCTGCGACACATGCACGAAACGTATCTGGAAAACATCAGCTTCTCATTCTTGACAGTCATAATTCACACTGCACTTACCGATTCTGCTCATATGCCGAGGCTGCAATGATCATCATCCTATGCCTGGTTGCACATACTACTCATTGGGCACAACCCTTGGATGTGGGTTGTTTTGGACCTTTAGGATCGGCATAGAAGAAGGAGGTCATGGCAGCATTGTGACAATTCATCTGGATCACTAAATATAACCTATTAGAACTTTATGACCAAGCACGAAAAAGGGCATTCCTACTAGATACTGTCACCAGTGCTTTCTGCCATACAGGAATTTGGCCTGTGGATCGCTATGCAATTCCTGAGATTGCATATGAGCCAGCAAAGAATACTACAACACACAGTGCTCAGCCCATTGCTGCCGCACTTCCAACACTTCTTGAACCAATCCTAAAGGAGGATGAGAGCCCTGGAGATGATTCCACAGAACCCGAAATGACACCATCATCGTCACTGGCTCATGCATCTTCTGATCCAACACCCACATCTCCCCCACCAAGAACATCATCACCTGTGTCAAATGATTCAGCAAGTATCCCGACAGGTGCAATCACACCTCCTACCCGAGCCAATAGTGTCCTTTCATTTGAGCCAATGACAAGCTCTGGCGGTGGTTACCAACTAGCCAATTTTCCTGCTCCATTGCCTCATAATGCATCCAAACAGCAGCTATGGAGTCAGCTTGATTGCCTTCAAGACATAGACATACAAGCGAAGGATCAAATGGAAAGTGACTATGCTGCAAAGAAGCTAATGGATGGTGAGAATCAGTTGCTAAGACAGCAGCTGTTTGTGAAGAAAAACAAACCCAAAAAGCAGCATCTAGGAGGTGCAGGTGCTTGCCACATGACTGCACCTGAAATGCTCCAGGCACTGGCTGAGGCTGATTGGAAGGACAATATCAAGGTGTTCCATGAGGAGATGAAAGTGCTAGAGCAGTTTCAGGTGTGTCGAGCAGCAGCAGAGAATAGCTGGCAAGAAGCCCTCCCAAGTGTCCTCATGTTATGCCAATGCCAATCTACAAGACCACTCGACCGGTTTTACTTCCGTTAACCAACCTGCAGCCTCAGCTGAGACCAACAGTGCCTACAGACACTAGCACAGGCCTATTGGATAGTGGAGAGGGGCATGACTTGTGGAATATTGACCCTGCATTGAGACAGGACAAAAATCAGGGAGAAATGGAAGCAAATCAATGTGGAGTTACTGTGGGATGCGATGTCAGAAATTGCCAAAGTGTGATTTGTTTCTGCCTCTTTTGGTCTGAGGGTCACTCTTTTCACAAATAAATTCATAGCTTCCTTAATTTTGATACAGAACTGAAAGACTGCTGTAATAAGTACTATTACCAAGTTATCTAATAAACTGTCTCCTCAGAAATGCCCAAAACTGCACCACAAAAGACTAAGTTCAAGGTGCAGACTAATTGATTCATTACCCAGTCAGGTACAGTAAGCCCGGTGCCCAGAACTGAAAGATAGACTTGTTGAGCAGAAGGGAGGACCACCAGCAGGGAAAGAAAGATAACAAGAACATTGTCCTGTTAAAGCCAAAAGTTTTCAGGGCATTGATTATACCGACAGAAGAAGAAGTCCATGCCAAGATTTGCAGAGCAATGAAACTCCCTAGCAATTGGGACCAAGGAATTGTGACTTCCCTAAACCATGAAAAGGGAATTTGCAAACAAGATGGCCTGTTGTACTATGATGGCTGAATATACATTCCAAAGAATCGAGAGTTATGGGGAGAAATCATTGTGCAAAAGCATGATCACAAGATGGCAGGTCATCCAGGGATCGAGAAGACAAAGAAGTTAATTCTCTGTGATTATTGGTGGCTGAAAATGAGGAAAGAAGTAGAAAAGTATGTCAAAGGATGCAAAACTTGCCAGCACATAAAACCAACATGCAATCAAAAAAAGGCCCTGCTACATCCGAATGAAATCCCAACCAAGCCTTGGGATCACATCATGGTAGACATGATCACAGGGCTGCCAGACTCTCAAGGATACAATGCAATACTGGTAATAGTAGATCAATTGTCCAAAGCAATTATCCCAATCCCTTGCACCAAGGAATTGTCATCCTTAGGATGGGCAAAAATACTGTGTGATGAAGTATATGTATAATATGGGGTGATTCCCTCAAAAATCATATCAGACCAAGGAACAGTGTTTGTCTCCAAATTCATCAAGGAGTTCTATGCCATCATCAACATCAAGGGGAACTCCTCCATGGCCTATCATCCTCAAACAGACAGACAAACTGAACAGGCAAACCAGGAGGTAAACAAATACCTGAGGATATTTGTCAATTATCGACAAGATGATTGGGTGGAATGGCTCCCACTTGCAGCATTCACTCACAACAACAGGAAACACTCTGCAACTGGATATTCCCCATACAAAGTGAACTTTGGGTGAGATGGACAAACAATGGTCATGAAGGAGAGAAAAGGAGAGGTTCCTGCAGTAGAAAGATTTATGAACAATATGAAGAGAACACAGGAACAGGCAGCAGAGAGTATGAAGAAGTCATATGACAAGCATAAGAAGAATGCAGAATCATACAAAATAGGTGACAAGGTGTGGTTGGATACCACTAACCTCCATCTTCCTCGACCAAAGAAAAAGCTGGACAATAAACAAGTAGGACCCTTTGAGATCACTGCAAAGAAAGGCCTCTCTGCATACAAGTTAAAACTACTGGTCAGATGGAAGATCCACAATCAGTTCAACAAATCACTGTTGACTCTGTACCATGCCCCAGAATACCCAAATCAGAGTATTCCCAGTTGTCCCCCACTGGAACTCATTGATGATGAGGAAGAATATGAAGTAGAGGAAATTGTAGGAGAGTGTTAGGATCATGCCAATAGGATTGCGGCAGAAAGTGCACGTAGCGGAATGCCGCAGGATGCGTCGGGCATAGGTGAAGCTATTAGCAATGTCACCCCTGAGCTGAAGCCCTAAGATGGATATGGACAGAAGTCCGTGGAGTGGCAGAGACGAGGTAAGAGATAAGTCCAACAGATCGGAGTTCCGCGGACTGGAGAACGAGAGTTTAGACTTAGAGTCAGAGAGAGAGAGATTGGGCTGAACCAAGTTGATATTCGAACTGAGTATCTACAGTGTAATTCTAAGGCTTATATACTAGTTAGGAGTCTGATCTAGTTCCTACTCGGAGTGGTCTACATTCTAGGGTTGTCAGAGGATGTATTCTACCGGTCGGTAGCCGATGGGGTCCGATGACATATTCGCTACCGATGTCGGGCTATTGATAAATTGTAATGGAGAAGTGAAATATAAAAAGGAATATGAAATAGAATATGAAATAGAAACTGGGAATCGGGATCCGTAGGATTCCGGGCTGTGGTTTGTTGAGTTGAGTGGAAGTCGGGTTTTCGTTGGCATGCTCATTACAGAGAGAGAGACCACACAATTGGAAGAGGAAGGACCAGAAGGACAGTAACAGACTACCTGGTCAAATAGAAGGGATACCTGAACAAGAAAAACTCTTGGGTCACGAGAGCAAACTTGAAAAATGTGGAAGCCCTAGTCAACGAGTACGAAGCACGCATCCAAGTACTAAAATCCTGAATAGGTGAACCCTCCCCTAAAATACCCAATCCATATGATGTATCAGATGGTTTTAAGAACTCCCCTGGGACATAATCACACCTTTCAACTCTGACTGTAAAACAATATATCCACCATCCGATATGTCAGAATCTGAATGTTGTGACCATGACCTACAGGAGCGAAAGGAAGCAATTGGAGGGAGCAGCGCAAACACCTTAGACCTGTGAGACTTCAAAGGATCCCTCACACTGGAGGATCTAGAAGAAATGAGGAAATTTGAGGTGCAATTCAATAGAAGCAGTGATGATTGGTGGTCAGAAGATGACAACAGTTCTTGTGAATCATTTAGGACAAATGAGTCTCAAGGAGAGGGTAATGTTATGATTTCTATGTTTTTTCTTATCTTCAGCACTAGCTTTATCTTATCAGAACATCTAAGTGCTCAGACCGTTCACACACCTAGATGGTGCAGCTATCATGACGTGCCTGCAGCACATGTTCTTTGTTGTTTCACACATGGTTACCACTCAGTAGTATACTATTATTAGCACACTGAATATGTATTTAAGTAGAGTCTCAGCTGGCTTAAACCCCAGCTTCAGCTAAGGTTTAATCTATTCAACTCATAGCTCCTTGCTCTGCAACTATCTAAGTCTAGTTATCGACTCAATACCCTGACATTGTCTACATCATGAACGTTCCACTGAAGTGCAAGTGGTGTTCCTTTGTTTGATATTGTTTGGCAAGTTGGTGGCTAACAATAATGATGATGGTGTGCAGTCAAGGCCTGCATACACTGGCAACAGCTGCAGCAAGATCCAAACAATTGAGCTTTTTTCACTGTCAAAACAAAAAAATATAGCAACTGGCATGAACTCAAAAGAGATGGAGAGGATGGCTCCATCTTGCTATACTCCCTAGTTCATGCACATAATGTTGACCAAATACAGCATTGAGCAAATTATCAAGTCCCCTCATACCACTGTCCTCTGTCTTTCAGCAATAGAAAAAGGCCAGTTCCTAGCCAGCAGAGATGTGTTGAACTGTTGTCTTTAGTCGCAATCATGCTGGATTGATATATAGTACCCTCCATGGTTACCTTATCTGTTGGAAACAGATCAAGAATATAAATGTGAGTACTACATGAAGTCAGGCATGTCTTCATACTGGATTGAGTTATAGGATTTTGAGGAGCTGTATTGCTTGCATGTTGGCAGTGCCACCGAGATTACAGCACTCGACTTTGATCCACTGTCTTATTGATTGGCACTATCCACCTGAAATGGTACTATACAGGTACACAAAGTGGCTACACAGATGAAATTACATGGCCACATCTCCATCATCATTCAGAACTGCGACCTGAGGGCCATCTGCTTCCTCCCCAATGAGGAGAGCCAAAACATCATCATGTTTGGTTGTCACTCTGGCAAGATGTATGTCTGCTATAGTGTCATGTTACTCTATCTAATGATATCAACAGACACTTGCTATGAGGGCATGATGGGATGATTATAGAAACATATGATGCTGGAGGTATCATGTACATGCATCAATTCTACCACTCAAATTACACTAATGGCATTGCAGTGGTCATGCAGCAGTAAATACTGCGAAGGATGTGTTTGGTATAGATGACCCTTCACAAGGGATAGCTCTGTATCATGTTGTGGATGGGGCAAAAGTCAAAACCCTTCCAGTCAAGACTACAAAGACACTGTGGCTGTGACAAGTTGCCTTTACTCAAGATTCCAAGATTGTCATGAGTGGAAGTGACCATGGCATCATCTATGTTTTTGAGAGAAGAGATGGGAGTGTATCTAAGCTGACCACTGAAGACACTGCATGGGTCCAAACCTTACAGTATGTTACTGATTACCCCCCATCTCCAAGCTGGCATGAACTGATAGAATGATAGACTGCAAGCATGAATGGTATATTGACTATCATAGCAGCAAGTTCTAGAGACATAGGAATAGACTCTAGTAGAATCTATATTTGGAAGAACAAAAGTCAGCATCTCAGTGATACTGACATTGTGAAAGACGATGCACTTACCTTGTCATGCTACAAAAATTGAGTAATCATAGGGCTTCTCATTGCATTGTTTTTGCTGAACTCTACAGTAAGGCAGCTATTGTGCAATGTAGGTGATTTGCTGATTTGTTGCTCTTCAGACTTTACTGTTTGTGCTGGACTGCATTTGGTCATTAATTAGTAGCTTCTGGAGTGGTATAATGCTACTTATGTAGCTATTAACATGGCAATATGGCACTATGAATGAAATAAACATAGTACAACAATGTTTAGAACAAGCTAATAAGTGAGAGGCAATGTAAACATTGTACCACAATGTTTCTGCCATGGTCCAGGGGGACTGCTGACTAGACCTGTAACTGGTCACCTTCTATATATGGGAGCAAGCTCACGATATATTCATAAGACGACCTGTACAACTGAGTTTAAATTTAGCAGGTTCATTTTTGCTGACCACGCACCTTTCTAAATAGATATAGCATCCAAAACGAGAATGTGCTGAAGGCGTGGTCACCTCTTGTAGCGATGCACTGTAGGATGTCTCTCATTCTGGATTTTTTAATGATAGTGCCATTATTCTCATTCATTACTACAATTCACTTGGCGAAGTTCTGTCCAGATCACTACCACCCTCAAATCAGCTTGGTGGCCCTGAAGAGATGGACAGAAGTACAGAAGAATGTGATAAAGGGACACCTTCCATATGACTGAGGAAATATTATTGAGTATATTTTGGGGCCAACTTTGGGTCCATTGATTGAAGGAGGACTGTGTAGACAGTATGCAACACTGTCTACAAGAACAATTGTATAAATGCCATACCACAGTGTTTAGACAATGTCTGAATAGAACAGGATGGATGTCCAACAAACATCCAGCTGTTGGGGTCCTACACTCATGTGTGATAGACCAGAGCCTATACGAACATACATGATGGTCAGATCCTCAGGCAGACAATGATGACAGTTGTAGACTGAGGAGGAATAAAGCCTGGGATCCCATCCCCTGCCAACACACCCCCATCAGCAGGACTAAGGTCGTCATACAAGTCCAAGATAGTTGGCATGTTTGGCATAAAGGTTGTGTGCAAGAGGCTTTGTCATAATATCTGCAGTCATGTCAAGAGTCGGAACCCAGTGTGCTTTAAATTTCTTGTCACGTAGATGTTGGCAAATGAAGTGATATTGAATATCTACATGCTTGAGTCGAGGGGAATTGGTCTTTGAAGTAGCAATGTCGAGAGCTCTCAGTGAATCCACAAGTAATGGAAATGGAGAAGTCATCAGCAGGTAAGTCCATCATCAACATGAACTGGTACTATGAGGAATAGATTGGAACCATCTGCAGGAACTTGTATGGTTGGATGAGAATGGTTGACATTCCACCATGTGCTGAATACTGCAGTGTCAACAGAGCATGGGTGGAGTCCTATAGCATTTAGTGTAGGAGACAATTCCTCAAACCATTCATGGGATGACTGTTTAAGTCCATAGAGTGCCTTTAATAGTCATTGAAAAGCAGATGGATCAGAAAGAGGAAAGCCAGGGATTTGTTTGATGAATACTTCTTGTTTGAGAGGAGCATTAAGGAATGCAGTTTTGACATTGAATGTGTAGAGTTTGTGATCATATTTGTTGGCAAAGGCTAGTATGATCCGAATGCTGATGATTTTTGTGACAGGTGTATATGTTTCTCCATAGTCATCAGGTCTTTGTGTGTGGCCTTGGGTGACAATCCTAGCTTTTGCGATTGTGCCTGATGCATCAGTCTTCCAGTCATATACTCATCGGAGGCCTATTGCCTTGTGACCTGGTGGGAGCTTCTCGACTATGGTGGGGTCAAAGACACCCTTTTCCATCATGGCTGAGTGCTCCATGTTCATGGCAGTCTTCCAACAAGATGCATCTGGGTGAGATAGTGCTTCTTCATATGTGGCAGGAGGCTTGGACAGATCCCATTAACATCCAGCTAATTGTTTCTGGCTAGGAGAGAACATGAGATATACAGATGAGTAAGATGTTGTACACCATTCATCATATGTGAGAAGTGAGATAAAATCATCTTCTCGTTTGATTAGCATGAGAGCATATAAGGTGAATATATTGGATGTAGTTACAGTGTTCAAACATCCAGGTTCGCTCTAGAGAAGAAAAATAAGAGCACACTGTCAAGCAAAAGTGCAGTAGCATACCGAGATACAAGAGGCCTCTGAGTCTTATTCATCATGATATTCTTTGCCATGGGACCTGCTCAAAGTCTCTTCAAAATGATGGTATCATTGCTAGCATTGCTAGCTGCTGACTCCTAGAGGAAGTAATTGCATTTAATGGTGGCAGTAGTCATGACGGCTGCATGGTCTTGTTGCTATCCATGATGCAATCGGCTGGTATGATAGTTGCAAATGAAGTACATATGATCATTAGGTTAGGGTTCCACTCTCAGAAATTGGATGTCTGGCTCGCAGGACTGCATGCAAGTCTGAATGAGTAGAACTAGTCACTGTTGAATGTTGAACACTTAACATATGCTGACAGTGAAGCAAACAATTTTATGAGCATAATGGAGGTACAAAAAAGCCTAGAATGCTATTTTATATGCAGGAAGCTCAGCAGTACACAATGTGGGGTCACACCTGATGAGGTATTCCGAGTGGTGCTAAAGTATTTTGGACGTCAGGTCGGACAACAACAGCAGTACCAAGCATAAAAAATTGATCATACAGACATTGAAATGAAAGAACAGGTCATCGCTATCATAGTATAAAGCGACGCATTGATGATGGCTTAGATAGTGTTAGAAAGAAGTCAAGATGCAACAATCTGAAATGACAGACCAGCCAGACCGAGTTGTCGCCCTTCAGAAAAGGAAGACAATTCACAGGAAAATGATGAAGGTTGATGAAAATTTCCCATGGGCTGCCCAGGGAGAATCAGATGGCAAACGCCATGTTGGACAATCAAAAAAATTGTTCCAGGTTGGTATAATAACCGATATCTATATATACATATAGGACTCGGAAAGTGAGCCACAGTTGGCTGTCTTCACTGCGACAGCTTTGTCTTCATTGTAAGACTAGAATAGGTGTCGATCTCGGAAGATGTGCAATGTACATGCCGAGTTGAGTAAGGTTCTTACATCCATTAGCAGTGTCACATAGGATTCTTCCTTCATCACATCAAGGAAGTGCGTCATTGACTCAGTGACCAGCTCGATGGCCACAGCAGCGTAACAGTCAAAAAAAAAAAGGTTCTCTTAGTTTATGAAAGCATCAGTACATTCTGTATCTTCGAATTCTGCAAAGAGGTTGTCATCATTCATCATCTCCTTAGCCACATATGATTCCACTGTGGTCTGCTCTTCTGCTACATATGCACGAGTCGATGATCCCTTGTCATTAGGTTTTGGAGGAGGTCTCTGAGCTGTCTGAGTGGTGGGTTTATCAATGTGTTGTTCGGTGGTATGGCCGAGCACATTGCATTTGCCACATTGTGGACAGTTCTGAGAGTGAATCATTCTGGATGCTTGATACTGGGAGTCGAGTGTGAGGATTCTGTTTGTAATATGCATGAAATAATTATAATCAACTCTATTGGGATTCTTGAAGCAATTGTTGTATACTTCTTGCTTGATTGCAATGTAGGGACTGTTGTTCTTGTTTAGGAGGTTATTGACAAAATCCAGCATGACGTTCGTATAGACCACTAATTGACGAGAGGTCTAAATGGCAAGCATGACTCTGTGCTATTAGGTAACAAACTTGAGTATATTCGTCATGCCTGCTTGATAGTTGTGGAGGCATGCTTAGGCTGCATGTGCCAACACCGTGTTGGCCATCTCATAGAACTCCTTGAGTGTTGCAAGTGCAACTTGTGCAGTGACTCCCATTCCAGTATTGGGATCCACTGCTGGTATGAGAGCTGAAGCTTCTGGTGAGAGGCGGGATTGGACAATGTGTAATGCAATAGCATCATGGCATCTCCAAGTCTTGTATGTTTTTATCTCCACTGGTGACGAATGTTTGTCAAAGCGAGAAGGATAAGATGGTACTTCTGTCAGATCCACTTAACACTGGTTAGGATTGGGAGGGTCACAGAGATGGGGCTTTATGCCACAAGTACCCACCAAGGTTATGATGCTCTTGTACCAAATCCTCCATGCAGCTCACCCAGTGAGTTCTGGTATAGACGAAGTGGTAGGTAATGTGGAAGAAGTTGTGGTATTCAGTAAAGTATAATTGTAATTGTATGTATTATTCAAAGGTTGGTTGTTATTTTAATAAGGTAAAAAAGGATGGTTATTATTGTGCGAAACAGGAGCTGGGGCAGAAGCAGTATGTATGGGGATAAGACGATGAATATTTAGTTGTTGTTGCTGTTGTTGATTGTAATGTTGAGTCTGCAGTATGTAATGGGATGGTTGAATTGGTTGTTGATAATAAAAAGGATAAAAATAATAAGTAGAATCACTGGGCAGAGGAGCCATCATGGAGTTCAAGGCAGAGGCAAACATATTGGGGGGCAGAGGAGCTGAACCTTGGTAGTGCTAGTGTACATTATCTGGAGTGCCTTGATACTGGTTATGAAAGTTCGGTTGCAGAAATGGAGGATGTGGAGGTGTGGTCAGGTGAAATGGAGTATGTGGGTTTTTGGGCAAGGAATTATCAGAGTCAGGCTGGTGAATGATTGTATCACGAATCACTGTGCTGACAGAGCCAAAAACATAAGCTGGAGAGAAGAACATGGAGAAAAAAAAACTGGATATATGTGTCAAAGAATGCAGAGAGAGGCGGTAAAACTGGGTTATGGGAAGAATGCGTCTGAATACCAGGGTATATGCATAGGAAAATTGTGTCTGCAAGGCAAAATGGGTCAAGATGTGATCAGGGGCAACTGAATCTCGCTCATTGGGCAAATTGAGTCAATCTCGTCATCTTCATGCATCATACAAGCAGGTCTAGATGAAGAATCCCATAACCTGATAGACCAGAGCCTATATGAACATACACAATGGTCAGATCCTCAGGCAGACAATGATGATGGTTGTAGACTGAGGAGGAATAAAGAAGAAACTATGTAGTAATGTCCATGGTCACATGTGACATAATGCATAAGGCATGATTAGTCCATGCTAATAAGTCCTGAGATCTCATCCTCTGCCAACAACATGTTTTTGATATGCTCAGTAGCTAAGCAGCTTCAGCTTCAACAACTTCAGCTGAGCTGCTCACCATTAATATTATGCTTTCACCATTCCATGCTTGATCATGAAGCCACCCAGTTTATACACAGACCAAGGTCACCTGCTCTCTCATGCACTGCAATGATCCCAGTGCCAATGTTTTGTCAAGGCTACACCAAGCACTGGAATCTCACAATTCTCAAGGATTGAGATCCTCCTTTGACTTGCAGTCAAACAAATGGGTTGAATTTTTGTATGTTATCACATCTTAGGCCACTTACACTGCTCATAATTCTCTCTGTCAGACACCCTCATACCCTGCTTTGCCCTCATATCCTAAACACATACTATACTGAAGATGACTGCCATATGAAAATCCATAATGATGGCCCCAGGTCCTACTAGAAAGCCAAATGTCATCAATGTGACTTCATCAGTAAGTGCACTTCTCTTGTATTCTACTCATTGCTAACAGTGCTTTGCAGTCTTTGACCCCTCTTTAAGCAGGGACCATTCCAAAATTTTATATCATAGTGAACGACAGGCATATTTTTTATAAGCTGTTGCTCTAAAACAGGCTTCTTGCAGTTGGTCATCCTTCTCTCATTGTGTGTATTGTGATATAATTATTTACAGATGAAAATTTAATTTATACTCTTGCAAAAAACTATGATAGTGGTGTCTATAGCTGTAAGCATATCTGATGTACATTATTTCTGTATCTAATGCATAAAATACTCAGGCTATCCCAATATGCACCCCATACTGAAAGAACCTCTCCCTTAGTACATGGCACAATACACCTCAGCCAAAGCTGTCCAAGCAAATCTACAATTCTTTGACTCACCCATTGGACAGCGCATCCGACAACTTCTCTCCCTAATTGGTCTTGTCCCTGCATCCCTATATCAATTACTTAGGGAGAGCAAGGAATGCCCAGCATGTTGCTGCGTCTTTTCCATCAACAGGTTCAATGCCCATCTTAATTATAATAGTACCTGCAAGAATTGGCATGAGCCTATTACTGGTGAGTTCCTCGTTGCACCAATTTATTATTGTCTGATGTTTTCCATCAGTGGATCATGCTTGACCTCTTGATTATAATGTGTGGTGGCTCAGCATTCCAGTCGTCGATGGCCCCGATCTCTGGAATCCACTAGGGATGGCATGGCATGAATGGAACTCATGTATTGGAGTCCCTCAGGATATTTGGGCCATTATCTCTATGGGCAATGTGTATTGTGCTTATTGCTTTCACATCTGTTCTTTCCAAGCACACTTCGACCATGGACCCTGTAAATATGATAGCTGTATCTCTGACTTCTAAAATACCTGCATCCTATTTTTAATGAAATGATAATCTTCATTTCTAATTTCTGTTGCAGTAGAAATTTGAGTTCATATTTGCCCGTTTTCACTAGTGTACAACATGCCATAATGATATAAGGTACAAGATTGCAACTGCTGACAATGACATGGATTGCTGACTCTTGCAATGATATTACTTTTTATGTCTTAGAAATGAGATAGCAAAATCAAAATTTCATAAGAGTGCAGGAAGACAAAACAAAGGATACATTTTATGTCTTAGAAATAGGATAGCAAAATCAAAATTTTATAAGAGTACAAAAGACAAAAAGAAGAACAAAAACAAAGTATTACTTAGGTATCATTGTAAGAGTGTCACCAAGATTTTTTTGCATAATTCCTTGGCATTTATTGAGGTCCCTCATCATCTTTTTGCACTTCTCTATATTCTGGACCTCTTTTTCATGGATGTTTTCACTCAAAGCAAATAAAAAAGAAAGGTCAGTCCCAAGGCCAGCCATCACTGAATATAGATCAGCTAGTGTCTCCATATGATCCTGATTATTGCTTGTTTTGCTTGCAACTGTATATGCTAGTGTGCAGCTAAGAGTGGAATGGAGTATGCCATGGAAATAAGTCATTACCTCTGGTGGAGGGGTGCGATGAGCTGATAATGCTTGAAGCATTTTGATAGTAGTTGATGCAGGGTGATCAAGGGTAGTGGAGGAATTGGAGGCAGGGAGCAGGGGAGTGGTGTGGTCATTGCTGATGGGGGTGGGAGTGGCAGAACCTGAGTCAGGCCCAGGAGTAGCAACAGTCTTTAGCATAGAGTATGGATGGTAGGTACTGTGGAAAATAAATGAATATGCATGGAACAAATAAAATTGATAATGCACATATATTTCTGTGAGCTAGCAGGAGAGAGATGATGAGGGGGAATTGGAGGACTTGCAGGTGGAGCTGGAGATGGGTAGTTAGGTGGCGAGGGTGTCCTAAGCTCAAATTTGCAGTGCCTAGAAAGTCTAGCATTCTTTCTCAGTGGGGGCAGGGTTGGAAACTGACTGTATACAAAAAGCAATAAATAATTATATTCACAGTATGATTATATATGTATACCTAAGTAAATCCCATGTCTTACTGGCTATAATTGAGATGGATCAAGTGTGAGAAGAAGCAAGAGAGAGTTGGGGAGTGTGGGAGCTGTAGAATTTGTAGTATCACATGATGCATTGCGTCCCTGCACCTTCATTCTAATTTAATTCTGAACTGAGCAGTGTATCAGCATATCCACACATTAACAAGAGAACTCTTCCTGATCTAGCCAGTAAAAAAGAAGCAGAGAGTAATGTTGCATTGACGTTAAGCTAGATATCAGGCTAGACCCATTGCAAAAGTGCCTGCAAGAGTGTTGTACAATAGAAGGTGTAGGCAACTATTAACTGACTGAAAAACATTATCTTCAAACAATAAAAGAATGAGAGCAGGGTGGAAAAAGATGGTCAATGAGTGGTATAAATTCAATGTCCAGCTAGGCTTCAAAACAAACAGAATTACAGAATCCACAGCATTGTATGCAGTGAATCTTAATCCTCTTATTTCATGGACATCAGATGGAACAGTGTGAACATATGAGTAAAGCCAAAATCAATGCCCTCCAGGTCAGGACAAAGCTTGTTGACTTTCATTTTACTGAAACACCTCTAGACATTCATTTGCAAACAGTTTTTGATGCTTATAGGTATGATGATGTTGGAGAAGTTCATCACCTGTGAACCTGTCGATGAATCCATCATGATGGAATTGCATGACAGTACAGGAGATAGGCCTGAAGATGAGAAATTTACTAGAGACAGGCTATTATGCTCAGGCAAAGGCACAAGGGCATAGGTCAAAGAACAGGGTAAGGCTGATTTTTGCTAGGTCATTATTATTCTGACCGAATATTATCACAGAAATACAAGGCTAGAACTAAAATAGTCAAGAAGGTTATATTCTTGAAGACCAAACAGAAAGCGGACAACTTACCAGCATGAAAGTTTATGCAACAACTGATGGAATATCTAAGCAAGGATAGCATGTCTTCAGAGGAAAGCCACACCAGGGTGATGAAAGGGTGAGTGAAAAGGGTTTATCTGGAAAAGATCTGCCTCTGGAGGCATGAAAAGATTATTGAATACATAGACAAGATTGATCGTCTGGGGAGAAATATGGCTAAAAAGGGGAATCAGCCTGCTTCACAAGAGAGGAAGACTTGATCAAGGCTTGATGAGGAAGTAAATGTGCCTACCAAGCTGCCAGAGTCATTGTATGATCCTGCCTGGCTGGAATTGCTGGATAAAGATGACAGAGAGGAGTTGGCAGTGTCAGAGGAAGTCTTTGAGTTGATTGAGCATATGATACCAAACAAAATAACAGTAGATGAAGTGGAATAGATGTAGTCTGATGTCAATTCACTGGTTTCTTTATACAGAAGCATATTAGCATGTGATGCCTATGAGACTGTTATAAGAGCTAAGGCATGCTAGCATATGAGGCTTATAGTGCATGAAGAATTGAGTCTCACTCAGCATACAACACTGAGCGAGGACAACTATGATTGATGTATGACACCTATCATGGCCATGGGGTGCAAGCAGGGTGAGGCTATGTGGCTATACTGTGCCATGAGTTGGTCCAGATCCAAATTCTGAGAAATCTATATAGGGGCACCAGTTTGGTATCTGGATAATATAAGGGCTTATCCATAGGATAATTCTCCAAGTAAGAGTATGAATAGAAAGGTATAGTTAAATTCTCTAGAATAAAATATTTAACTGATTATTTGCTAGGTAACACTTTAGTTACAAGACAAGACTCCTATATCATGTGACCTAGACTTACCAAGCCTCTAGAGTCTAAACTTTGGTGATGCCTCTCACTAAATTTGATACAAAGCCTACTGTCAGTGTTGTACTCTGACAGGTCTCTCATCCATTCTGCATTTGTCTAGCATGTAGTAGCTCAATCTTCTGAAAGTATGATATGTTCTTTGGTGGCACTATGTTCATATGTATTATTTATCTAGTTTGCAGATGCCACCCTCTGGAAGTTCACCTATCCAGGTGACTTGTGTCAATGGCGAGATATACTCTACTGCTTCTCTGTATTTGCATTCCCTTCCTCTTCCTGAGTGGCTTTCTTGCACTTTGAATATACTCAATCCAAATACTGCTAAATATGAGACCATGAATCAATTTCGCTGGGTGTTTAATGATCTTTTTCATATGATGCTTGTCCAGACCTGGAAGCCTTTCTATGGACTTCTGTTTGATTGCCTCACCCTCCCAGACACTAGTATCCCAATCAATGAGGCCTTAAATAACACTTTGGTTTGGGAATTCAATGAAAATTTTTGAAATGATTGGATTACACTTGAAAACAATCTGCGAGCAGTACTGTCTGCCTGTCTCCATTTCAGCACTGCCCCCCTGCCTAAATTTTAGTGGCCTTGGTCGTACCTGAAGTGCTTTGGGTATCAGCACACTCACAGCACCTATTGTAAGGCTGCTATTGCAGTGATACATTCAAGGGATGAGACTTCTACATGTGTCATCTTATTTTCTGGTGCCTAATTATGCTATTTTCAAATGGTTCAGTGCACTGCAACAGTTACTCCCCACTGAAGTCCCAGCTGCTGTGACCATTACAAGTGATTTGTCTCCATTGGTAGAGACAAAACATCAGAATTTTCCTCTGGTGGAGAAGTACAGTGGCCAAAGAGCTAGTGAGGACTGGAAGTCTTTTTTTGCTTGTCAGGAAGTGGAGAATGCGAAGTGTGCCAAAAAGGAGACTGAGAAAGCTTGACAAGAATGTCAGCAACAAATAACCAATGCTGAAAAGCAGGTTGTATCTGGAAGAAAGGGTGCCAGAGTGTTTTATTGGGATAAAAAAGATAGCTTCTTGATTTGTTGGACTGCAGGTCAGAAAAATTATGGCTGGCATTGGAACTATTTTGGTGAAAAGCAGCACTGATATGACTCTTTCCGCAATGAATAGGATCTCTGTGAAGAGCTGGATTCCCAGAATCAGCTCACTTATATGAGTGATTCTGATAATGACAGCGATGACAAAGATCTCTACCATCCTTTGGACAATGATGATAAGGTCCCTCATAATAAAGATCCCTATTCTTCCACTGCAGACCTTGAATGTATCCATGGAATTAGGCCTAAAGATACCTCTATACCAGTTGAGAGCCATGAGAATGCTTTGGATGATATAGTGTATTACTGTTTTAGTTTCATCAACCCTGTCTTCATGGTTCCTGGTCCATCTACCATACCAGAAATGCATCATGTCTGTAAATTTGCTGGTGTCTTGAAGGATGCTGCAGTTTCTCATATAATATGGAATGCCATAACAAGCTTTTTTGGCTACTTGCTAGAAGCCAAGAATATCCATGATATTTCCCATGAACTATATGACCTTAGACAGCATAATGCTGATGTCCATCATCCTGCTGCAGTCAAAATCCAGAAGAAAGTGTTGAACAGTTGACTCTAGTACATCCTTTCTAACCGACAAACAGATGCACCATCTTCCTTTACAATCCTTCTAGCCAGTGCTGCTTCTGTTGTCAAGATCTTGTGGTAAGAATAGGGACCCAGGTTGACTGACATTGTGAAAAAGCTGATAGAAAGAGGGATACCTTTCCATGCAGCAATTCAAGATTCTCAATGACTGCTGCAGAGATCATCTCTGCAGCCATGCTATGGTCTCCTCAGGTATTGTCCCACCAACTATAAGTCTGATAGACTTGAATTCACAACTTATCAAGCTCTCTGCAGAAACTTTCTTACCTTGCAGTGTGGCCATGCTGCTTTGTTGGCAGGTAGCATCCTTGGCTGTATCAGCAAAGACTTTATATTGGATGATGAGGTTTATCCTGGCCCTTCAAATGATGTTTTCAAAACTGGGCTTTCCTTTGTAGCAGATGCAGAATCAGCACCTACTTTTTGGGATGATGCTTTGACTGATGATGAAATCAACCTGCTCTGTGGTGTCTACAAAGTAGACACAGGTAAGTGCTTGTAAAATCAATTTGATGGTCTTAGCTCATACAGTCCATTAGATCATCAAAATGGCAATGAGCCTCAGCTCTTGTTAATATCATGGTTCCCTATTTCTCTTCTCTTATCTTATCCTTATCTCCTGGAACCCTGGACCTACCTATCCTATCTCTCAGACCCATAATATTCCACCAGCATACCTCCCACCTGTTTACCTGGTTGCCATCACCTCAGTTCACAGTTGCTGTATTTCAGATGACTGACATTTTGCATGTACCATCATGCTTCTCATGATAGCATCACACTTCTTAGTGGTTAGACAAGAATCAACTGCTAGTCGAGGGTGGTCTATGGGATATGGTCTATTCAGATGGAGTCCCATGTCAAGACAGGTGATATGCGCTCTTTACTCTCATTCATTGGGAGCACACTTCTTTTAGTGTCCTCACTCCTCATTTGCTACAAAGTGCACTTCTCATTGCATGTGCCTCTATAGACACTATTCTTAGTATAAGTCTGACATGTATTTAAGCTAGCCTACGCTGTGACCTTAGACCCCAGCTTTGGCTAAGGTTATACACTCCTAACTCTTACAAGCTCCTTACTCTCACTATCTAAGTGACATCCTAACTTTTTGCAATCTGCCAAAGCCTCTCTAATACTGAATCACTGAACACGAGTGTCAGGATAGAGATCATGCTTTGGTTCAGATTAGAGTTAGTGCTTAACAGTTTATTTAGATTGATTATAAATTAACAACTAGTTTACAGTGTGGCAAAGCCCAAATCTAGTTCCAGACCCATCTCGTTGTCATCATCATCACAGATGTCATCTAGTTCTGTCTCTACATCATCATCTAATTCTATGTCTTCTGCTTTTTTGTCATTGATAGAGTTCTTGTCAGTCTCCCATTCTTTGTCATCCTCAGCATCTGAGTATTCTTCTTCAGTATCTTTGTGGTCCCCATCTGCTTCAGCTTTCTCATCCACCATGTCAACCATTTCCAACTCATATGGCAGTAGTTCTTCATTGTCCTTGTCCTTGTCCTTGTCCTTGTCCTCTGCCACTTCACCATCACTTTCATCTTCTGAACCCATGCCTACATTCTCCTCTGTACCAAAGAGATCATGTGGAAGCTTATATGCCTTGCACAGATCTTCACAGAAAAGATGAGTTGCATTCCAAGTACTCCGATGGCCAACACCAACACCACAGTAATGAAAAGTCATATTGTGATTCACCCATCTTCAAACATCATTTAATAACAATATTTGGAAGGAACAAGATAGCATATACATGTCAACAGAGTATGGTTCATAGTCTTGTTTATTCTTCTCTAGCCTTTGAGCAATTGATGGCAGCAAAAACTCTGCAGTTTGACCAAGTCTGTACACTGAAAGTAGATGAACTGCTCGAATAATATTGTCTGGGTCAAGAAAATCAAAGGTGCTTGGGTCTTTACCATCAACAAATCTGACATGATGGGGTCACTTTGCTGTGAAGCCTGAGCAATGACTGCTATCAAACCTGTACTAGTGAACTCATGCAAAATCAACATAAAACATCTGTTGGTTCTCATGATCACCATCAGGATTGTTGTAGTGAACATCGGCATGAAAGAGTCCAATAATTCAAGCATACCAGTATGGATGTGTTGTCTCTGCTTCTGAGTCATTAGCCAGAACCATGACATCAGAACGAGTTCAGGGATTATGTTAGGATTGTGCCAATAGGATTGCAGCAGTAAGTGCACATAGTGGAATGCCATGGGATGCGTCAGGCATAGGTGAAGCTATTAGCAATGTCACTCCTGAGCTGAAGCCCTAAGATGAGTATGGATGGAAGTCTGAGGAATAATAGGGAAGGATTGGGAGATAAGTCCACCAGATTAGAGTTCCGCAGACTGGAGGACAAGAGTTGACAGAGTCAGAGAGAGAGATTGGGCTGAACCAAGTTGACATTCGAACTGAGTATCTACAGTGTAAATCTAGAGCTTATATACTAGTTAGGAGTCCAATCTACTTGGAGTGGTCTACATTTTAGGGTTGTTGGAGGATGTATTCTACCAGTCGATAGCTGGTGGAGTCCGATGACATATTTGCTACCGATGTCAGGCTATTGATAAATTAATATGAAGAGAGAAAATATAGAATGGGATATAAAATGGAAACTGGGAATCAGAATTCATAGGATTTCAGAGTGTGGTTTGTTGGATTGAGTGGAAGTCAGGTTTCCATCAGCATGCTCGTTACAGATTAATAGAGTCTTGGTCATGACAAACATCATACATCATATAGTTGATCCTAAGAACCTTGTGGCAAAATATTCAGTCATTGTTCTGCTGTAATCTTGTCACCCAGATCAATTTCATGTATGAAAAGTCAACAAAAAATATGTTTTTTAGGTTTAGGAATGAAGTCCTATAGTAAAAAGCAATTGTTAGAAGACAGTCATAGTATGGAAGAAGGCTTCTTACAACCACAGTAAGATCTTCTTCATTCTTGGCAAGCCATCGGTGAAGATTGAGAGGGTAGTTCCTGGACAGCAACATCTGATAATGATTCTCTGGGTTTCCTTTGGGAAATGGATCCTTCTCATTTGGACTGATTCTTGGAGACGTTTTCTTGGATGCAGCCTTCAGGTTAGATATATGCCCAGCAAGAATTTGTTGTAGTCATCATTGATGGCACTCAAGAATGGCTATTTGCATCACATAGCCTCACTTGTTAGTTTGTGCATAGAAAAGCTTGACCCAGTGATGCTCTTGCTCACCCTAGAGAATCCATAAATACTAGTTAAATATAAAGGCATTCTCACTTATAATCTGGATGCTATATGAGTCAGTAGTGCCAAACCTTGGAATTGTCCAAATGTAGTCACCAAGAGCATAATTCTTGTATGTGAAGAGGTTGAACACTTTGACAGACTTGTAAATACTGCCAGCAGAGGATGGTTTTGCTGAGGTTGCTTTCTTCTTGGCTGTGGTTATCAGTCTATGGACACATGCAGCCATTTCTGAAGGTGTCTCTTTTGACCGGAAGTTCAGGCAAACCTTGCATGAGAAGAGCCGAAGTTGGCAACCAAGCAGTGATGTCACCCCACATAGAACCTCAATGCTTGAGTTGGTATGCATCTAGGCTTTTGCAAAGGCATGCCAGGTCACAAATGCAAAAAATATATCCATGACGATAGAATTGTCCTTACTATCTAAAGAGTCACACAATTCCAGGTCCAGGCAAGTGCCAAACCCAGGTGCACTTGTGAACAGGTAGAAGAAAATCTGCCCAGGGACACCCGTGTTCTTACAGGTGCAAGTCACAAACAGGTGCCAGAGCTGGAGTCTCAAAAACATCAGTACTCACAGGTGATACAGCAACACCCGCCTCACTTTCTGACACAAACTCGAGATTAAATGAATTGAAGATACTAAAGATCTGCACGATTCACAACCCGGATGCACCTGCACCCATTCTGGTAGGACCTGTGATATTGGCAAGCACCATGCCACCTGCACTGCCACCTGGGTGTCATCGCACCCATGCTGGACAGGTACAGGTTGCAGGTGCCACATGGGAGTGCACGGGTCTTTCCTTCTTTCATTGCTTTTCTTGCATTGGCCCAACAGCAGCCTCCATCCATCCCTTCAGGCATCCATTGGTCTTCACTATCACCATCATTGCCTGGTTTATGACTTTGTTCTGCAGAGTACAAATCCCAACAGTGCTGCTCTCAACGTTGATGATCTCTGCCCTTCCATGCCCTGTCACTCTTGTTAAAACATGTCACCGTGAGCTCCTCCTGAGGTAGTACTTCATCCTTGTCCATTGAGTATAACTGATACAACTTTTATAGTATATTTGGACTTATTTTCGAAGAGCGGTGACAACATCTGAAGAGTATGCCAGACCATCTCAACAACATTAGCAACTGTAGCCCACTCTTGATAGCCTGACATATGAATGACTACTTGTCAAGGAAACATTGGGTGGATGATAGCCAGTGAGGGAAGAGGCCAGTTGATTGGTGCATCGTTCATGCAGCCATTGTGATTAAAAATGCATGCATCCGACAAACTGTGAGCAAAGCCAAGTTTGATTATCTTCTCTTCCTCCCTCACAATGCTACCAGCTTGTGAAGTCTACAATTATGGGGTTCCATCAAAGCACTTGCATGCCCCTCCATGTACTCTTCGATTTCCTTCCATCCAACAACACTGAACTCTCTCATTCCCCTCAAACCCTTCCTTGCCTCGTCCATCCTCGATAAACACTGTAACGAGTATTTACATCAGTAGTATTTTCTGCATTTCTCTTCCCTTCAATCCAAATGGGTTTAGGTACATGTTATGCAATCCAGTAGTACTCGGATACCTGTGGGGCTCCAAAAAATCATCATCTTTACTACCATCTATGCACAGTGCAACACTCTTAAGCCTCTATAACCAAGGAGGCAGTAAGAGTAAGTGTTCCCTGCTAGGTAGCACATTTTTTGTGCACCACTGCAGCCCAATTTGTGTCGTTTCCAAGCATCTTATTGGCATCAGTACCCAGCGGGGTACCATCTTGTCCCGCCTCTTTGACCTAGACTCGCTGATGGATACACCAACTCGTTCTGACCCTTGACAATTCCTGCCTCAACATAACAGAGCCGTTACAAGGTGGACGTTCAGGGGACCAAGTTGGCTGTCTGCCGGTTTTAGGCTTAACAAACCTCTCACAGTTTCAATGAATGATTCCTCTTTACACTCGCCCAGTTACAATTTTATAATGCTGCTACATGCATCGCTTTCCTATGTCTGGGAAGAGCTTACCGATCCTGATGACCCATATTCCTCTGGACATCTCATCGATCTGGTAGATCATACACTACATCATTCAGATACCCACATCAAAGGACATGCACTTGGCATCGACACAACCCTCTATTTCCAGATGGTCCATAGTGTCTGTCATATCGAAGACTTGGTCAGTGAAGTGATGCACACACATCACTCGGTCTTGAGTGCGATGGCTCCAAGCTTATTGACCGCTTGTGGAAGGCCAATACCTGGGTATGTATCAGCAGAATATGGGAGGCTTGCTGGTTATATTTGTGCATGAGTATTGCCTGGCTCTTTGCTGCTTGTCTACTGCCTATTCTGCAGGTTTTACCACAGTTCAGGACATATTGAGATTCCAAAGCTCTATATTGCAGGGAGATGCTATGGGAATTCTACCTCAACCTAGGTGCCTACGTGGCTAATGATGGTAACACTACTGCTGCCTCGAATCCTGTTGAAGAGGCTGGCTGTGAGCACCTGTGGAATAGTGAGCAGGCTAAAAGGCGAACCTCAAAAACCCACACACACACTCACACAACTACACAAACTACAATCACCCTCGTAAGTTCTAGGGGGAGCAATTATTTCTAATGTGATCCAACTATACTTCTATATCTTGAAGAGTTTCTCTTATTCTCAGCGCTCTTAGCGAAGCTAAGCTTTCTCTAATGAATCCCTAAGTCTAAGAACTTTTTACAGGAAGGTCGTTCACTGGCGCGACGCAATCTTCAAGGCAGATTTGAGTTATAATACACAAGGGACACTGATCCCGACAGAAACAGAGGCAATACATGCCGAAACTTTAGTGAGCTCGCTAAAAGAACACCACAGGCAAGCACTGACTTAGCCCGCTCGCTACACAACTGTATGTAGGGGTTCTCCAACTAACTCCAGCAGGTTATCTCGACTCAAGAACACTTCAAAAGCGCTTGGAAACAGATTCAGAAACGGAACTTCAAACAGAACTGACACGGAACAGACTGAAACAGAACAGAACAGAACAGATCTCAGATTTCCACTTCAACACATTCTCCAAACAGACTTATCACACTTAACAGAACAGAAACAGCTTCACTGATTCGTATTCACTCTGACTAAGTTCTCAAAAGTCTTATCAAAAGGGTATCTTGTATTTCTCTGAGTGAGCTTGCTAATTCTATGCACAGCTCGAAGTCACAAACTGATCCTTTGTTACAGTACCGCCTTCAATGCTGATATGCCGTCTACGTGTTCACACCTAGATTTTGCGATTTTATAACAATACTGTTGCAGGTCTATCCTATACTAGTCATATATCAAGGGCTATAGTTGAGACTTCGGACTGATAGTCAAGTTAGCATGCTACTAGTCGAGTCAGGACTTAGGAATGATACCACTAGTGGGTCAGCCCTACCAGCCGACCGGACTAGCACCTCCAAAGCTAGTATGACTTAGTAAAATATGGTCACTAGTAAAGAATACAGCTGCTAGTGCCCAAACAAGAAGTAAGAACCCACACAGATCTTGACTATTCAGTCGCTAGTGGACCGATCTGGGCATGAACGCCTAAGTCAGGATGACTAGTCACGCAAGCACTTCTGAAAAGGACTTAGAAATGAACCAGTAAAGGCATAACCCTTAGCCCAGATCCGGCTAGTGTGATACAGATCTCATACGATCGGCACTAGTATAGCTGGGCTGTGCCCCGATCACGATCGAGCAGTTGCTACAGGCACGGTTACCCGACTATTCGTATAGCCGTGTCACTAGTGGAGCACCGCTGGGCAAAGGGTGCGGAAACGACCCAATAGTGGAGTCCCTCGACCTGCTATCTGACAGAAAGAACAGGCTAGGCCGACTATTGCATGATTATTCCCCCATATTTCATGACTAGCCAAGACATCCTTACCAATATTACCCCTAGAGAATCTATTTATATTTATTCTGTACTTGTCTCTGTAGTATATAAGTAGTAGGAGGGGCAGCCTCACAAGCCAGGCAAGCCATCCCTGCGATTGTGACCTACTAGTC